>NC_137144.1:25353631-25396131 GCF_949319135.1 Squalius cephalus
CTATCTATCTATATATCTATCATGTTGAATGTCTATATATATGTCTATCTGTCTGTCAATCATGTTGAATATCTATCTATATGTCTATCTGTCTATTTATCTATTTATACATCTATATATCTATCTATCTGTCTATCTATCTATCTATCTATCTATCTGTCTGTCTATCATGTTGAATATCTATCTATCTATCTAAGTTATCTATCTGTCTGTCTGCCTGTCTATCTATCTATATATCTATCATGTTGAATGTCTATCTATATGTCTATCTGTCTGTCAGTCATGTTGACTATCTATCTGTCTGTCTATCATGTCGAATGTATATCTATCTATCTATCTATCTATCTATCTATCCATCGACTCACCTGTAGAGTAAGCAGAGCTGGCCTCCAGCAGAAGTGTCCTGTCACACTGGCCTCGAATCCTTCAGCTCGTGTTATCCAAGGTGTTACACAGGGAGAGCAGCAGGTCACCGAGGGGATTACGGGTTATTTCCCTGAGACGCTCTGGGCATCTCTAATCTCCGGCTGATTCAAAACTCCATAGAGCCTAAACAAAGAGATTACCAGCTTCTCTCAACACTCCTGGCGTTCAATACGAAATATCCACAGTATCGAGCAATAAGCATCAGTCCTAGTGAATTCATTCGAAACGAGATTCACTGAGGTGAGAAATCTCCCAGAGCTCGTGATGGTTTCTACCCATCTGTCTAACGTTATCGTGTTAAATGTTTACCAACACATTAACAACAGATTAAGTGAAGTGAAATTAAATCCAACAATAAGATATAAAATGCATGTAAACGGTTCTAAGAGCGAGACTACTTAAAACTAAAGTCATGAGCAGCTTTGTTTACTCTGATCAACAGATTTAACCATGGATTTAACCAGCTAACTGCTAACCAAACGCATATCTTTAACTTTTACACACCTTTAAAACCGCGCGAGTCGAAATGCAGATTCAGTGTCCCTTAATTCCTTATGATTCATAAAATCATCCGTCTGAATATTAAAATAATCCTAATTTCCCGTAATTGTAACGGACAGTTTATGATTAGAGCTGATCGCGAGGCACACTGGCACAGCAGAGCACGAGCGCTGCCGCGTCTCCCATGGCAACGGCGCGAGGATCCGGTTACCGTAAAGACTGAAATATTTATTATTATTTTTATTATTATTATTATAGTGTGTCGTATGTATATCTTAATCTGTGTGCATATAGTGTTATTAATTCGCAACTTTTCTTTAACAACACAAATAAAGCTTTTTGTTTATGAGATGCTGTTCTGTTTTAAAGTGGGCGGGACATAGAGACTACGAGGCTTTATTATAAGACTTACGGTACTCTGATGCTCGCTGAGCTCTAGCGCCCCCTGCTGGATGACACTGGCGGTGTTCGAGTATAAAACACCTGCCGTTTGACACGCTACACACCTGAGCAACCTCGCATCACAGGTCTGGTATGTTCTGTCTCTTTATTTAATTTATTAATTCATTTAAAGTATTATATATTCAATTGAACACTAGTTCCTTACGTTCTAACTTCATTCAGTTTGTTTTAACATAATGAAAAGTGCATTGGCAGTGCTGACATATGGCTTAAATTATGTATGACACCAACATTCGCTGTCTAAAGTGATCGACACGGTCTTGTAAAACTTTAATTATAAAATCTAAATGATATTATGCATGCCCTTAATTTCATTTATAAAGGAATTACCATGTGTTTGGACATATACAATGCCAATGCCATGTTTTTCGTTTAACACCATGGTAAATGTAGATCATCTACGATGGTTTCACAACAATACATTTATTTATAAAGCTCAAGCCTATTTTGAGTCCAAATACTAATTTATAAAATGTTAAATGTTAATGTACTCTGAAGTGTATTGTGATGAAATTGAATATATGAAGTAGATCCTTGCACGTGTTCTCAGGCATTTCTTCCTGGGTTTGCATTTTCATTGTAACAAATTAATGATTTAACTTGCCTCACAGAACCTGAGCTTGTTTTGCTAAAGGATAAAATACTTATTTTTATAATAGCTTTCATTCTATATCATTTCCTCCAACACAGAGCAAAGAAAATACATGTCTGTTTTCTTATCTGAAGTTGACATATGGCTGTCAGACTTTATCTCTCATGTGATTTTCGTGTGTAATTGTAGCTAAGCTCGGGAAGTTTATTTGACCTTGAGTGTTGCAATTCCTCTATGGCTTTTATTGCAGGTGTAAATATGCCGTGCCCATATATTTTGGTGTATCCGCACATATCTCGACTCACAAAATCACCATTAATGTTTTCTATTAATACAGTGGCCCTCTAAGATTTTTATTTAAATCGCACTTTAAAAAGTCAGAATGTCATTGCATTAGAACAACACATGCTTCATTTCCAAGCAGAACATTTCATAAACATGTTGTAGCACAGATTCAGATGACACTTGCACTGGCATTTAAACATTTTAAGTGTCACTTAAAAGTGGCCATCTTGTATGTTGTACCTAAATAAGGTTCAACTGAAACTTTCCTTCAAGTAATTGCATGAAAATTGTGGCTACTGTTTGATTTCCTTTCCAGTTTTATATGATCTGTGCATGCATGGCTTTCCAGGTATCCCTGATTCAAATCCCTCATAATCGCTCTTGAGCTATTGTTCCAACCACAACCCAGTCCATTCATTCATTAGGCAAATATTGCATGTTGCATATGACCTGTGGTCATTTAGTATGGAGGTATTTCCCTTGCTTCCAGACCTCATCCGCATGGGAATCATAAACTCGTGATTGTGGGTAAGAGCTCTGAATGCTGTCTATGTAAACCGAGCTAAAGTCTTTATTTGCATCTCACTTTGTTTTTACACACACTCCCTTCTCACAGTGCAGTCACATGACTTCATCCTGTTTTGCGGTGCACATCCTGGTAAGAGAAATGAAATTGTGCCTTGCGTGGAGAGTTACTTGATTTCTACATGAGTAAATGTTTATTGTAATTTGAGAGATGACCATCGGAGGACGTAGGCCTATTTGTTCATGGCATGAGAGGGAGTGTCCTAAGCATAAATCTTAATGCCACGTCTGTATATTCATGCAAAATTCCCATGTGTTTTGTTTCCCACCAGCCCGCTGATTATGTAATATAGTTGTGGCCTATCGTCGAGGAAGAAGGGTTGAAAATGATTTGGTCATTTTGAGATTATCAGCATTTGTAGGTGAACGTTTCGTCTTTGATTAACACAAATGTGTCCGTTGTGAACCGCCAGGTCAAGAGATAATGAGTGACATGTTAATATATCAGCCGATTTTTTAACATTTTAAAATTAGTTGATAAATAATTCTTCCAGTAACTGATTGTCTAACTGATTCTCTTATCTTACATTAACTCTTTCCCCGCCAAAGTTTTTTTTTTTTTTTCTTAAAGTTGCCAGCCATCGCCACAATTTTTGATAATTTTCACAAAAATTTCATCCCCACCAGAATATTTAGTTGTATGAATATCTGAACATGCAATATATCAAAAGAAAGAACAGCCCCTCTGCTTTAAAACCCCCAAAAAAACAACAAAAAAAGTTTTATTCTAGCTTCATGCATTCTTTTTTCACACTTGAATGTGGGTAAGCTCAAAACACATTTTGAGCAAAAAGCTGAGAAAATCAAGTTTTTGTCAAAGACTACATCTGGATGGGATTCATAATGATGATCAAAACACAGATGGAGTAGATCGAGTCCATCAACACCCCCAAAGCCTCAGTCCTGTAGCTCGTCCTGGGTCGACATTTCATTCAGTAACATTAGGCAGTTTTGATTTACATGCTGTTTAATGTTGATGATCGCGTTATTGCATACATATGCAATATGATTACATATGCTATCGCTTGTTTTTGCTTCTTCTTCGCATGTGCTTTTATCAGGAGATTCAGTACTCTTTCAGACGATGTGTCGTAGCGCCCCCAACCGGATAACAGAGAAAACATGGAAAATTACATGTTTGGCTGGGTTTTAACATGTTGAATATGGCAATATTAATGTATTTAGTCTTTGCGGACTAGATCTGCTATGCTGTTGCTGTTGATTATTGCTGCTGCTGCAGAGCAAGTGTGGACTTGCTATTGCTCATAGATACACAGAAACGCTGCTGTGAAGATGTAAGATATGCTGTTGCTGCATAAATAGACATACATAAATCCCGTAGCAGATCTAGACAGGTGGAGCTGGGGAGGTGGAGGGGTCTAATAGCACTGCAGGACTAGCTTACAGCAAACACTGAACCAGATTAGTTAAATGTTGAGCAAGCAATCTCATTGATCAGCAGAGGCCAATCAGCTTGTGCCAGCCGTAATGATGTGATTGCTTGCAGATCTCGGCCAAAAAGCTGCGCTTGAACACACCAAAAGGACATAAGGCGACTGTCAACTAGTATGTGCATTCTGCGCCTGCGTGGAAGTAATATATGTTTATATCAGCAGATATCAATAGTCTATTTCTGTCATTCAAAAAGGGAAACCGAAGCTAGGACTGCAAATATACAAACCGTAAACAAAGCAGCGATTGCTTACCATTTTGAATATCAGTCACGCTGATCACTTTCTTCATTCCAGTCGGCTCATGTTAATATATATATTTTGGCAATATTTGGGCATTTGAATGCTCAGGTAAGATGACGTAAAATTATAACAGTCTTTATGTCTTTGTTCGCTATCATCACTTTCACTTTTCTGTCTCTCACCGACGTCGATTCAACATGCTGAATCGGCCCACAAACCCAGACAGCGTCTGTTACAGTTTCGGTTTAAGCAGAAGTAGGATCTAAGTGCCGCAGTAATATTTAATAAACAGTCTCAAACTAAACTAAATAAACTCAGAAAAAAACCCCAGAACAACCTACACATGCAACGTAAACAAAGAACAAGACAAAACACAGGGTATAAATAGACAGAACTAGAGAGGCAAATAACAAGACACACCTGAACTTAACTAACTAATCAATAAGTAACTATGGAAACAAGCAGGCAGGGGCGGAGAAAGACTAAACTGAACTAATAGACAGAAATCAAAGACAGAAATCAAAACAGACTGACAATGTAACAGCTTCGAACTAAAGCCAACGGTGCAGAACACACCAAAAAAAGCCGAACCGACGCTCATAAAACGGCCCGACATTGTCCGACGGCTTGGTATGCCGGCCTTAAAGGACCAATTCAGGGCTGAAACTCTACATATACATATGATAGGATATACATATATGATGTTACATAGATATGTTGTTAAAACTAATCATTCAAAATTAAAATGTTGCCTTGGCAACTAACTGAACAAGTTTAATTTGAAGTACTGAAATTACTAAAAACGGAAACTAAAATAAAAATGAATGAACTGAAAATGTAAAAATAAAAGCTAATTCATGATATAAACACATACTATAACATATAAATAGTCCATAATATGAATACAAACTATAACATATAAGTAGTACTAAAATAACTGGTTCTATCAGCATTGGTATCAGTTTTCGGCCCAGATCCTCTGAGTTCCTCTTGGAAACGTGGAGCAGGTCATTCAAGCCGGCTGGACATTTACTGAAGGAGGAGCTCTGTTTTCTTTAGCTCCCAAATCACAAGACCATCGCAACTGCTACGTAATATCAGACAAACACAGATGTCATTTAGATATGGCATGTGCTCGAGGGAATTAAAGAACATGGCACCTTTTTGACGGACTGTTTAACATCCTGGTTAATGTTTATTTGAGGATATGTTAGGATATTTCAGCCGCCTTCAGCATATTCCACTAATAAAGCTGACTTTAAGCGATTAACTAAAGTCGGTGTTTAACCTCAGGCCAAATCGCAGTTTAAAGTGCAATAATTATAATAATGCAACATTTGCTGAATGCAAGGGTAATGTTCTTACCAGTTGCGACACAACAAATTTCTAGTTTAAGTCATTTTTCCGTCCTTATTGAAAATGAAAAGCAATATTTAGAACATATTTTTTTTATGTCTACTGTATTTGGGGAATAATTTTGGACCAATGAGACTCTCTTTGGACCAATGAGAAAAATAGAAACTAAGCGACCAACAAAAAGTCTTGTTGTATGTTACTTGTCACACTTGTGGCCGATTAGGGAAAGAACTACGAGATAAAATTGTTTTCTTATCATTGTTTGACCTCGTTTGACCACTTTAGCAACATTCCTTACAAGCTCCTTATCTTAAAGGAGACCTATTATGCCCTTTTTCAAAGAATTTATTTTATTTTTTGGGTCTACAGAATAGGTTTTCATTCTTGAATGTTCAAAAAACACATTATTCTCCATTGTTGCAGCACCTCTCTTCCCAGTCTGTCAGTAACGCTCTGTTTAGTTCCTGTCTCTATGAAGCCCCTCCTCCTGAAAAGCACACTGTGCTCTGATTGGTCGGCTGGAGCAGTGTGTTGTGATTGGTCAAGCGCTTCGAGCGTGTTTGGGAAATGTCCCGCCCCTTACCATAACCTCAGTTTCAACACACTCCTAACTCACTCAACCAGGCCCCGCCCCTTTATTATGCGCATTAATTATTTAAATGAGGAATATTGTGACGTGTTCGTTCCCGGAAGAAACTCAAGACTACAATAGAGGCGTTTCAGGGAGTTCAGAAACACTGACACTGATATGGTGAATAACTCCCGCTGGAGGGACTTTGTAGACCTTTTTCGTGCTCAAACAGCAACATTACACACTAAAGAAAGATGACCATGGAAAAAAGCACAACAGGACCAATGTAATTTCATCCCGACCCGTCTCTCTCTGCAGTGATGTCCAGCTGGCTGAAGGACGGTGAGGTGTTGGAGGGGACGGGCAGTGGTCAGATGTCCCCCAGCTCCAGACTGCCGGGTCGCACGGCGAGGTTACAGTCGCCCAATGAAGCGCCTCCTCCTGGCTCAGACAGGCAGGACAGAATGAGCAAAGCTAGAGAGCTCTTTGAGCTCTGTGATAAAGAGGGGAAAGGATTCATCACGAAGAGAGACATGCAGGTGAGACAGGACAGGGCGGTGGTGTAAGTCGACGTTATATGATTCCTTTAACAGTTCCAAAGCTGTGCCAAGTTTTACTAGGGATGTATGATATATCAGTTGGCCATGCCTCTGTTTAATGTGTGTAATCGTGTTTAAATCCACCAGCGGCTTCAGCAAGAGCTTCCTCTGTCTCCTGAACAGTTGGAATCAGTGTTTGAGAGTTTGGACAGAGATAAAAACGGTTACCTTACACCCCTCGAGTTCCACACGGGCCTAGGTTAGTGTGTATGTCTATTTACATTTTTGGTAACACTTTAATTTTTGGTGAAATAGTTGCACGTTACTGCATGTACTTACTCTAGTTATATATGTATATTAACAGTATTACAGTATATTATGCATAATTACAAGTAATTAACCCTAAACCTATACGTACATGAGGTTAATTAATATTACTAAGTTCTAATTTGAGTAAGTACAATGTAACTACGTCACCTTAAAATAAAGTGTAACCAAAATTGAATTTAAAATGTTTTTTTTTAATTAAAAGTTACATTTATTCTAACTATATTTTTTTATAATATAGATTATAACCAGCATTTTCTAAATATTTCTATACTATTATAATATTTATTTTTAAAAAAATATTGAAAACTTTAATAATTCAACATATTTTAATTTATAGTTTAAGTAATCTTATGTGCTTTTGTCTTATTTATTAGTTATATATATATATATATATATATATATATATATATATATATATATATACACACACACACATTTGAAGCTGTAATTTATGCTTTAATGCTTTAACTTAACTTGTTTTTTTCCCTCCATTTTTTTTTTTTTTTTTTTAATTAACAAAAATTTTTTATTTCGTTTTAATTAACAAAATAGCAATGCTGATAAAAACCTGATGCCACTCGCTGAATTAAACACGCAACAGCAGTGATGCTGAAATGTTTCATTACATATTGCGTACCATTTCACATACTAATTTTAAAAGTAGTATCCAGTATAGTATACTATGTGTAGTATGCATTAAGACATATGCCTTAATTAAAACCTCTCTGTCTAAATAAGGAGAGCTTGTTGGTTGTGGGCCGGAGGAGAGAGCGAGGAGCGGAGAAAGACAGAAAGTTGAGGAGGAGCGAGTAGAGCCGGCAGAGATGCGATTCACACACATCCTCATGGAGCTGGGAGCCGACAAACTCTTCAAAGAGTGAGTTAATACACACAGCTGTGGTCTGTAACAGATAAGATAACGAGTAAACTATGCTTGTATGTTTGATGTTTGAATCAATACTGGCTTGACAAAGCTAACATACTGTATTTGTTCACATTTGGCTTCTGGGCTTTTAAAGCTTTTAAAGAGTTTTAGCTTTTAGTTGTTTTAAAGATTCTTTAATTTGTGTCTGTGTGTTAGTCAGTGGGAGTTGTGCACTCTGTGGGGTGAGCTCCAGAGGGACAAACCTGAGCTTCTGGGGGTTTTGGAGGAGGTTCTTTCCTACACCGTCTCTCATCTACAGGATGCACTCAAAGAGAGAGACAATTTAGAGCAGGCATTGCGCAGGTCAGCCCTCATTGGGGTCCTCATTGCACTTGAAATCATCCGAAATCGCATACTCTCTTGAGTTGGTGCTAGTAATCACTTTGCGACTGCTTAAAATATATAGTATGAATGTGTGTAGTATAAATTAAATCCGGACATACTATATCCACCATGTTGTCATTATCATGTGACTTACCAGCGTCACCTCCATTCATAAATCCTCTCCTGTGGCCTCATGGGATAGTAAAGTGTCCATCATATGCACACTTCAGAATCTCACCAGAAGTCATTCAGGTATTTTGCCTACTATTTTATTAGTACTGTGAATTTAGACATCTTTTGCCTACTATATAGTAGTGAAGTATGCGATTTCGGACGCAGCCTTGCACCTGTTGTAAAATAAACTTCTTTTTAATAAACGTCTTGAGATAAAGAAGTGTTCTGAGTGTTTAAATGTCCCACAGGAGAGAGGAGGATCATGACAGGGTGGTTCGGTCCATGTATGAAGACATGGAGAGTCAGTTAAAAGAAGAGAGAGAGAAACGACAAGCTCTGGTAAATCCACACACACTATAAATATGAAGCACAGATATTAGTACAGATAAACATTTAGCATAAGAACTGTGGTTATTTAATTAGAGAACAATATTATTAGAGGATACATTGTTCATGGTGATTATGATAATAATGGTGATTATTATAATGATATTGATTATGATTGTTATGATGGAGATAATTATGTTCATGGAGATTATGTTGTTGGTAATCATTGTTCATGGTGATTATGATAATAATGGTGATTATAATGATATTGATTATGATTGTTATGATGGAGATAATTATGTTCATGGAGATTATGATGTTGGTAATCATATTGTTCATGGTGTTAAATGATAAAAATGGTGATTGTAATGATATTGATTATGATTGTTATGATGGAGATAATTATGTTCATGGAGATTATGTTGTTGGTAATCATTGTTCATGGTGATTATGATAATAATGGTGATTATAATGATATTGATTATGATTGTTATGATGGTGATAATTATGTTCATGGAGATTATGATGTTGGTAATCATATTGTTCATGGTGTTAAATGATAATAATGGTGATTATAATGATATTGATTATGATTGTTATGATGGTGATAATAATATTATTCATGGTGATTCTGATAATAATGGTGATTATAATGATGGGGGTATTGATGATGGCGATTATGATAATGATCCAGAAGATGGTTTTGATGTTAGTTATCATATGATAGAATGGTAATGATATTGCTGATTTTTTTTAATGGTGATTATATAATGATAGTAATGGTGATGATGATAGTTTATGGTGGTTGATGCTGATTATGATATTGATGATGGGAAAATAATATTTATAGTAAAAATGGAAGTAATGGCCTTTATGATGTTGGTAATATTGTTCAAGATGATGATAAAGGTGATATGATATTGTTCATGTGATTATGATAACACTGATTGTGATGTGATGGTGATAATTATAATGATCATGGTGATGGTTATGATGATGGTGACTTTGGTGATGGTAATGTAATAATGATACTCATAAAGGGTGGTAATGATGGTGATAACAATATTGATGAGGATGATGGTGGTGATGTTGGTGTGTTCTGTGATGAAGGACAGTGTGAGACAGGGAAACAAGAAAGAGCAGCTACTACAGGAACTGAGGACGCGAGAACAAGAACTCGAGTTCACGCTCACCAAACAGCGGGAGGTACAGACTCCTCATTCACTCGTCAACATGTTTGATTTATTAAACCAGCTGGAGGTCTATCTCAACCCACCTGTGTGTGTGTGTAGTTGGAGAGCAGGATCAGCACTCTGAGCAGTGATCAGGCTAACACTCGTGGAGAGAACCGCCGACTACACAACGTCAACCAGCAACTGCAGGATGAACTTGACCAGAGCCGAGAGGAGCTTCAGCAAACTCTGAGTCAACTACAACAACTACAGACCACCATCAAACAACAGCGCAGGGGCAAAGAGAGGTGGCTTTTCATGAGTGATAATAATAATCTAGGGAACTTTTTTTCACTATAAAGAACCTTTTGTGTGATGGAAAGTTCAATGGATGATCATCAATACCAGTAAAAAAACTTTTGTTTTAAAGCCCTGTTTACATCTGGTATTAAGATGTGTTTTGGTCGATCGGATCACAAGTAGACGAGGGAGACACATTCACACTTACACCTGGTGTTTTAATCTGTCTCTTTTGTCCACTTTCAACCACTTCTGTCCTGATTTCTTCGAGGGAAGGGTTTATGGGCGAGTAAATGTATGGGTTTTTCAGATCTTTCAATCTAATGGATGAAATAAGCTTGTGTAATTTACATATGAACATGACCGGAGACGATGGAAAAACACACGGAGAACATCAGCTTTAGGGCCAATCTCATTTCTCTGTCTTACCCCTTCCCCTACCCCTTTGTCTGCGTCTTCCCCTTGCCCCTCGATACCGAGTGAAGGGGGGTAGGGGGAAGAACGTTTCTCTAAGAAATGAGACACCACTCGATTACCGTTTGCGTCATCTTCCCTTTCCGCTAGCTGGCTGCTACGTCAACAGAGGCGATACGCGTTGACATAAACAAACGAAGATGCCGTCGTCTCGGGTTGTGATATCGATTGCCTGGTCTCTCTTTATCTTTGCACGCTTGTGTGCCATCAGTCAAAGACATTGTTTCATTGTATTTAACGGCGGCGCCGGCGACACCATAGCTAAGCAAAACATTAGCAAACGGCAAATAGTGCATAGCTGCTAGCTAGCGGTTAACTAGCGATTCAAAACAAAAACATTACAATTAAAACCGCTTGAACATTTTATTAAAAGTATCATAAAACACGAGTGTCATTAAACTGCTGAAAATACTGTGCGACTCACTTCTGAGAAATTCCTACCCCTCTCTTTCAAGTGTGGTCCTCCGGAAACTTCGTTTCAAGGGCTATGTAGCCCTACGCCTTGGCCCTAGCCCGTGCAAAACCGAGGGGAAGGGGTAAGAGTAAGGGGTAAGACAGAGAAATGAGACGCAGCCTTAGTTTCTGCTCTGACAGACACAAGACCAGCCGAACGCTGTGAGTGTGTGTTAGAAATCAGGAATGGTGAGAGAACATTGTGCTTGGTACATTTTTCATCTTCAAACCAAACTTGGGTCTTCAGCCGATAGAGTTTAAACCCCATCTGGCTCGAGCTCTTCCCATAATGTTACTCATTAGATCAGTAGACGGAGAGAAGACGGTCTTCTGTGGCTGTTTGAACACATTCGATCACATGAGCGTTTACACTACGAAAGCAATCCGGTCTAATGTGTTTTCAACTACCTTGACAAGCTCAAAACGCTTCTTAATACCAGGTGTAAACAGGGCCTAAGAGTGTGATGATAAAAAGTAGTGAGCAAACAAACATAAGTTGCTATTTCCTGCTGATAGTCTTGTGTATTTTTCACATCTGACTGTTTCTCACGACAGAGAAGTCCTGAAAGTGTCCCGAAACATGCAGAAGGAACGGGAAAGCCTCGTGAGACAGCTGGACTTGCTCAGGTAGGCCAACCCGACTGACCTGGTCTCACCTTTGTGTGCAACGTGATGAATTCAAGTGTTCAAGTGTAGGCATGTGTGTATTATTCTTATCTGAAAGATAAGGCCATAATAATTGACCAATCAAAACGCAAAACGAACAGATGCAGGTTTAGGATGGTTGATCAGTCATTGTTCCATTTTATTGATAACATTTGTTATCTATATTCTGAGGCTGTAAAAGTCCTGTGAGTAGGAGCTTTATCTTTAAAAATGTACCTCTCTCTCTCTCTCTCTCTCTCTCTCTTATAGAGACATGAACAAGCGTCTTCGGGATGATAAAGATGCCCATCAGACACAGAAGATGGTTAGTCAAAAATACCCCTTCACGTCCCCCACCCATTACCCACCATGCCGCTGTGTTCACGCCTTCTCGCCGTGGGCGCGTTCTGTTTACCCGTATTAAGTCCATGTAACATTACCCAGAATGCACCCCTGCAGACGGTGCAGCTAAAATGTGAACGGATACATTCAGCTGGATGTATTTCTCTGGGTTTCCATGAGCCCATGTTCCCTCAGGAATTCGAAAGCTTCCAGATTCCACATTTTCCAGCTATTTTCATGTTATTTTCGGGAGAGCTTGTTCCATTCGTCCGCAACAAATGACTCGGAGGAATCTTTGTACGGATTAACGCATGTCACAGCATACGCATACGCCTCAGCGAAGACCTCTTGTGGAACATTTGAGACTGTGAATGTGGAATTTAGCCGATGCCTGTTCTCCAATGAAACGGCTCACGTTTGGAGAAAGATTGTTCCTTGTTCGGTCTGTTACAGAAGCAAGTGCGATTCAAAAGAATCTTCTGCATGGCAGTTTTCTGCTTCAGAAGAGCCTCAATGCCCCTCTTTTTTCTTTTTCTTTACAAAGAAAGTCCAAAAATAAGAAAGGGAGCATAAATAACGCTTAAAGTCCCCCTGTGGTGAAAATCGAGTTTTTAATGTTGTTTATGTTTATGTGGTGTGTGTTTTTTTTTATGTGCTTTAAGACAAACTATGTGAAATTCATAAGTCAACAGCATTGCTGAGTATTTTCTCTTTAAAACTGCAGTGAACCAAAGACAGTCTCAAAAACAAAAATCGCTGGTGTTTCTGACATCACAAACTACCTAGTAACCAATCAGGTCAACGTACCGGCGGGATTTAGCATATCATTAACAGCGAACTAGCAGGGGAGTCTCGAGAGATTCCAGGTTATCCCGGTATATTTTTTGTTGATATGAAAAATCAGGTAGATTTAGCGATATAGCGGATGTATGTATGATGTATATTACGATGTTATGATGAACTATATGCCTTTCTCCACTGACGTTCTGATGATTGTTAGAAGGCAGACTGAGATGGCGATCGTTTGTGTAACATTAGCAACATATTATTAGCTGTTTTATAACATAGTCAAGCAATAGGCTAATCATATTAATTACCGTTATGTGTCTGACGTTGTAAAGAGCGATACCATTGTGCAGCGTTTACCTCAGTAAGTTGACAGAGTGAATCTGTATATATATTTGTAATTTAGTACAGTTTTGTTTGGTAGTTTCTTTTGAAATGAGCAGTTCTGTCCAATGACAGTTTATGTGTTTGGTCTCTGATTGACGCGAAAAGAACAAAATGTAGATAATGTACAGATTTTTGTTAAGTTGAACAAACTGGATATGTTGTCAATCTTCGTGACGGTGAACAATAAAAATGTTTGTTTGTCTTGATTCTTGTCGTTATTCTGGGTGATTTACATTCATACACACGAGTGCTGTCATTTCACAACCATTGCCAACCTATGTCAAACAATGGACTAATTTTTAATAATAAATGCATTTTCTTATTTAAAAAACAAACAAACACTTAGACAAGCACCTCACCTGAACCCAGTTTTGCATTAATTATTTTACTCTGGGAGACAAAGATGCATAATTTTTTTACAAGTCAATAATTCTTTCCACGTCATTCAAAACAATCTACATTCTCAATTTAAAGCTGAAGCTAAAATTTCTCTCATATCTCATCAACTGTTCCTCAGACAGCGCAAGTGAAGAACCCTATGCAGAGGAAGGAATCCATACTGGGCAACTATTTCCCACCGAGGAAATCAGCAAAGAGGTGGGTTACTAACTATATATGCACATAATCAAACTATTTAAATATAATGCTATATGTGCCAGAATTTAAATTGCAAATGTACACTTCAATTGCAATCCTTAGTGATTAGTGGCATCAAATTATTTTCCAGATCAAATGTTTTTCACCAATGCTGCATAAAAATAATTTAGCATTTGTTCGCAAGATCATAAAAAGCTCACACAAACTGGTTTGTTGCTGGTCCAAGATGCTCTAACAGCTCTGACCAGTTTGACCAAGATGGTCTACTAGGATGAAACCAGGTACACTAGTTTACCATCTGGACCAATTATTATTATTATTACCACCAGGTTTTAGCTTTTTAAGCACTGATTCAAATGTGTTATTTATTTTAAAAAATTGCATTTAAATAATTTGATCAATTTTAATTAAAGGCAGCTGATGGAAAACTCAAATGACGAGGCAGAGGATTCAGACACATCGCTAACAGATTCAAGTCCGAAGAGATTCTCTAAAGCTAAACAGAGAGAAGACGAAACTACCTGCCAATCAGAGAAATCTGCGGTACTTGTTTGTTTTGCTGTAAAAATAGATTTCACAACTGCGTATTTCTGTGTATGTGAGTGTGCAAATGAGCCTCGGATATTTGCATGATAGTAGATGCAACAGTCCAGGTTGAGTTCATTCATTCTTGATATTAACAGTAAATCAAATATTAATCTGCTTGATGTGGCATTTGACCTTCCAGTAAAAACATTCTCCTTCCTCCTCCAGAGCGCAACCAGTGATCCACAGCGTGTGTTTAAGGTGGTGTTTTTAGGAAACTCTTCTGTGGGAAAGAGCTCGTTCATCCATCAGTATTGCAGCGGTCACTTCCCCAACAACATGGCCTCAACTGTGGGTGAGAGATGTATGCCTAATTATGCCTTCTCTGTGGCCCTGTTTACTCTTGGTATTAAGATGCGTTTTGGTCGATCGGATCACATGTAGACGACACTAAATACAGGTGTAAACGGGGTCTAAAACGTTTTAAACTTGTCCACTTTCAGACACTTCCATTAAAAACACTTTCGTAGTGTAAACGCTCATGTGATCGAATGTGTTCAAACAGCCACAGAAGACCGTCTTCTCTCCGTCTACTGATCTAATGAGTAACATTATGGGAAGAGCTCGAGCCAGACGGGATTTAAACTGTATCGGCTGAAGACCCAAGTTTGGTTTGAAGATGAAAAATGTACCAAGCACAATGTTCTCCCTCCATTCCTGATTTCTAACACACACTCACAGCGTCCGGCTGGTCTTGTGTCTGTCAGAGCAGAAACTAAAGCTGATGCTCTCCGTGTGTTTTCATATGTAAATTACACAAGCTTATTTAGTCCATTTAGATCGAAAGAACTGAAAAAGTTCATACATTTACTCACCCATAGACTCTCCCCTCGAAGAAATCAGGACAGAAGTGGTTGAAAGTGGACAAAAGAGACGGATTAAAACACCAGGTGTAAACGGGAATGTGTCTCCCTCGTCTACTTGTGATCCGATCGACCAAAACACATCTTTATACCAGCTGTAAACAGGGCATCAATGTTAATGCCTTTTATGTGCTGACAAGTCATGTGGTGTTTGATTGACAGGAGTGGATTTTCAGGTCAGGAGTGTAATGCTTGATTCCACACCAGTCGCTCTGCAGCTGTGGGACACCGCAGGACAGGAGAGGTCAGATGTCCCAAAAATAGCTTTACAGAACCAATATAGTGATTTAAAGAAGCTACAATGCAAAATGAGTCTTCCTAAAATGTTTCTTGTTAGATTGGGCTTCTGGGCTGAACCTCTACCAACTGTTACCACAGGTTATTATTTCCCCCCTCTGGTTAACGGTTGACATATTTATTTGCATAAATGAAATTGGACTGAAATATTCATATTGAATTATTTAATATTCTGCCATTGAGCTCCAGTGAGTTCATTTGTGAAAACTTACTGTTTATGATTAGTACATATACAACTATTTAATACATATAATATTAATTCTACCATATATATATATATATATATATATATATATATATATATATATATATATATATATATATTATAATTAATATTGTATATTATACAGTGATTTTCAACTTGAAACTGTTTATGGAAGCCTATTTCCACCACATAAGGAAAAAAAATGCTTTTGAAGATCATAATTATGACATGAAAATTCGAAATTATGACATACTAAGTAATTAATATAAGATGAAAAGACAAATTATGACAAGTCAGTTATGACATTAAAAGAAATTACATACTAAATCAAAATTATTAGTTAAAAAAGTCAAAATTATGACTTTAAAAGTCAAATTTTTATCTCTTAATTATGTCTTAACATGTCAATTTCGACTTTCTCATCATTTTAACTGTCATTATGATGACAAAAAGTCTAAATTATTACTCGGTATTCATAATTCACTAATTCATTCAGTATTCATTTTACTTTTTATGTCTTAATTATGACTTTTTTTTATCTCATAATTAAGATTTACCAATGCATTATTTATTTTTTTATGTGGTGGAAATGAACCTCCATATATAACACATGCAGTGACTGTAAAATGTATTTTTGTATAAAGGTATTAGAGTGGAATATCTGGAGTTTTGACATTGGGCTTTAGTCACTGGGCTACTTTGTGGATCTTTTTGATTGGCCATTGAACTAGTTGTGTTTGTGTTGCACAGATACTGCAAAGAACCCTTGAAGAAGCTTCACTTTTAAATGTGTGTGTAGATAATAACACCTGCCTGTGGCCTTCATCAGGTTCCACAGCGTCACACAGCAGTATTTCCGCCGGGCTGATGGGATCATCGCTATGTATGATGTCACCCATGAGACGTCATTCACGGCGGTCCGCCATTGGTTGGACCAGGTGCTGGTGAGGCTTGCTAGATTCAAGACTTAGTGTATGCTATATATATTCTCATTGAATACCCTACTTTTCTCAATATTGAGCATCTACTAATAGGTCAAATAGGAAAAGTGTTTTGAATGTGGGGTAAGATTTGCCTGGGCTGGTTGTATAATACAGTACGGCCGCAGGTGTGTTTGTGCTGCTTTGCATACACGTCAGTGTGTGGCTTTGATTGAAGGTTTACTGTGAAATTAGAAAGAGAGTGTATTTAGCGTGTGATGTAATCTGTTTATGATGACTGTGTGTGTTACTGTGATTGGTTTATGAGATTAGCAGTGTATCATTAAGTGTGTGTGTGTGTGTGACTGGTAGGAAAAGCAGTCTGAGGGGGCGTGTCTGATGTTGCTAGGCAATAAGACAGACCTGGCGAGCGCAGACAGGAGGGAGGTGACTGGAGCACAAGGCCACAGACTGGCGGAGGTGAGGAATGATCCCGCTCATCATTTCCCACTGATCTCGGTCATTTGTGTGTATAAGGAGTTTTGATGTTGTTTGTGTTGACAGCAGTACCAGGCTGAGTTCTATGAATGCAGTGCTAAGAGTGGACACCAGGTGGAAGAGGCCATGAACCACCTAACCAGGTGTGAACCTGGATTAAAGCGCTATTTCAAATTCTGTGATGTCTTTTTCCAATACAGTAAATCAAATCAAATAAAAACTGTGTATTTATTGCAAAAGCGGAAAAATAATAATAACTTAATTTAATTCTGTCTGCGTGTCTCAGGTTACTTGCCTCACAGCAGGACAAGCAGTGCGAGTCCGCGCTCCGACTGGACATCTCTGCCAACAGAGGGCGCTGCTGCAAATAACCGGAGCGCCACTATTTTCTTTTTCTTTTCTTTTTTTATTAAATTCTTGAAGAAAAGAAACGGGGGAAAAAACATTAACAACAATTATCGTCATTGTCATAACATAATACAACACTACTGAGAGTACTTCAGTCTTTTAATCCAGATTAAGTTCCTTAAATCTTTCAGGAATGGACCTTTTTCACCTCACGGACTGTGATGACGCGTGTCATCAGCATCGTAAATCCTGCAAAGTTTTTTATATTTTATTTTATTTTTAATTTAAAAAAAGTATGTACATTTATAACACTATACTTAGTATTATATTACCTTTGCATCAGATTACATGAAACTAGTTAACACTGCTGTGAGCGCTGTTAGAGCGGAGACTTGACTCATGAATATTAATCACGTCACGTGACTGGACGCTCAGCGAATCTACGAAACAACGTATTCATATTCATAAACTACACCGTCTACCTCTGAATGTGTTTAATTGAAAAAAACATTTTCAGCAAGATATGAAACTGTAAAAGGATATAAAACACTATCGGTGTTACGATTAACAGTGATACGATTATTTGAACATTACTACTCACTCCAGTTGGCAATCATGTGTTACACATTATGTTATACAGAGTTCTTAAAACGGTTGCCTGCATATGTATGTATTTTTATAAGAATTGTTAGTATTATGTTGTGGGTATGGGCAATAAATGTCATATTAACATTTTTGGGAACACAAAATGAAATGTTATGTGTACATTAACAGCTTTCTATGAACATATTGTATATAAAGTACTTATTTTTGGGACTGGAGCAATAAATGTCACTTGTCCTGTATCGCCCTCTCTTGGCGCGTTGTGGTATTACTGCAGTGCGCAGTGTGGCGTGAACTCTCTGCGCATGCGCGAGGCGAGCAGCGCAACAAATACGGACAGAAGGACACGGACACCTGGAGTAAAAGCGGACTCTCAAACATAGTTTTAAAATCAAGATCTAAAGCAGGGAGAGTGATTTAAACACGTCCTTCAGGTGAGTGCGTTATTTTAAACACGAGTACTGTTATTATTCTTATGAAATCTTACGTTTGCTGGTTATAAATGGGAAGTATTTGTATTATGGCGTGATTTATGAGTTTATATATATATATACATATATTTACATATATATTCTGTAACTGCCATTTTAACCTAAGTAGGCTACTGTACTGTTATTCGACAATGTCCTATTGAAAACTTTCGCTTTTCTTTAAAAGCTTTAGAAAGTTAAAAAATAATGATTGTTAAACTTAAAGATGCACTTTATAATTAGATTCTTGTATTTTGATACACCTTCAGTTGCAGGTCACAGGATCTGTAATAAATTCCTCAGATTCTTCAGATGGTGAGGAGGTGTGACAGATTTAAAATGAACCAGGAGGCATGAACACAATTCAGTTTGAGACTCAGATGATGCTTAGAAAACTCCTAATAATCTATGCATATGACCAGACTCACTATTCACACACATTTGGCTACCATAATATATTGCACTGGGTAATTCAAAGAAAATATAGAATTTTTAAAATATATATTATTATTGTATTATTATTATGTTGTTTTTAGAAATTATGGCTCAATTACAAAGGGATCAGCAAAAAAAAAAAAAAAAAATAAATAAAAAAAATCATAAAGAAACTTATAAACTGAATACACTTTAATTATTATTATTTGGCTGGCCAAAACAAATTTTAAAAATATCATATAATACTGCATGTTTAATCACTAATAAATAAAATAAAATAAAGAAACGAAACAGTTTAAAAATGATGTGGCTACCCAAAACAAATTTATAAAATAACATAGTATATTATATTTAGGTTTAAACATTTAGAAAAATATATATATAGAAATTAAAAATATAGGCTATATTTTAAATATCATGTATAGTGAAAAAATTAAAACAGTTTAAAAATAAAAAAGTTATAAAATAACATATACTGTAAAATATTGAAATTTAAAAAATGTTAGTTTAAAACAATAATAGTTTTTAGCACTTATGGATCACTTACAAAGGGATCAGCGAAAACACCTCATTACCTAAATAAAATAATACAGTTTAAATATTATTCACTATTTATTTACTGTCAGCGTGTCAGAAACAGGCGGGTGTAACAACAACCCTGAGCTCATCCGAGGACGAGTGGCGTCTGTTTCCCAGAAGCAAGACGTGTTAGTGTTACTCATGCTGGATCTGGGTGAGGTTACAGCCGTAAAACTTTCTCCTTCTCTCTGTGAGTCACTGTAGTGGGAGCTCAGCTTCCCGGATCCACACCCAGAGTTTCCTCATCTGGCTGAACTTTACTGCACACGTTTATTTACTCTGCCATGGAGAAAGTATTCACAACAATAATTTACTACTAATTCAAGGTCATATGAATACACTAATAAAATCAAAATACAATTTTGCATATATTGCATATTTGCATAGGCTATAGAAAATATTTTTATATATACACTAACTTTTCAAAAGTTATTTATTAATAATACTTTCATTCAGCCGCAATGCATTCAAATTGTGACAGTAAAGACATTTATATAATGTTACAAATCTTTTTTTATTTCTAATAAATGCTGTTCTTTTGAACTTTCTATTCATCAAAGAATCCTGAATATGAAAAAAGTATCATGGTTTCCACAGTAATATTATGCAACATTGATAATAATCATAAATTCTTCTTGATAATAAAATTTTCATCATCATATTAGAGTGATTTCTGAAGGATCATGTGACACTGAAGACTGGAGTAATGATGCTGAAAATTCATTATCACAGGAATAAATTATATTATAATATATATTAAAATAGAAAAGTTATTTTATATTGTACTAATATAATAATAATAATGCATTTATTTTATATAGCGCCTTTAAAAGTTGCTTTCTCAAAGCGCTTTACAGGCAAACATAACAACAGACTTATTCAAGGTCATATGAATACACTAATAAAATCTAAATACAATTTTGCAGATATTGCATATTTGCATAAAATATTATATATAGAAAATATTTTTATATATACACTACTGTGTATATATAAAAATCAATTTTTACTGTGTTTGTTATCAAATAAATGCAGCCTTGGTGAGCAAAAGAAACATTCAAAAACATTAAATCATATTTACTGTAGTGTATATACATATTTAGCTTTTTTTCAGTTTCTCTTGGTAAATTATAGTCAATAATGAAACTCATTAGTTAAGTGTTTTTTGCTTCGTTTTTATTAATCAAATGATAAGTTCTTATTTCTTTCATATGATTTTGGGATGAAACAACATGCCCTGAATGTGTTCTTCACCGGATAACCATAACTCACTGAACTCTGCCTCAAATGTCAGTGCTATCATGTTTTTTTTTTTGTTTTGTGTAAGTCCTGTCCGGTCGGCCTGTAGCAGATAAAGAGCAGATGTTAAGCTGATTTCATGGTTTTTCTCAGACCCGTCAAGTTGAAAGGGTTAGTAAAATCTCTTACTGTTTCAGGATGGCAGTAGCAGAGGAAAAAAACAACAGCTGTGGGACAATATGCCTGAAATACCTTCTGTTCATCTTCAATCTCCTCTTTTGGGTGAGTTTATGCTTTTCGGGTTTATGAGTTATGTTTTGATCATTATTTTTATCAAATATATATATATATATATATATATATATATATATATATATATATATATATATATATATATATATTTTTTTTTTTTATATAAATCATTATTTGATCAAATCAGAAAAATGGCTAAAACCACCATAAACTGGTTTATACTTCTTCTTCTTTTTTCTTAGCAGGCTAAACGTATTTGTAGAAGAAATTCAGAACTTTTTTCCTTTCTAAGCACAAACAATTTTGATGCAAGTTAAAAAGTAGAAATAAATAAGATCTGAATGTGAAAATAGGCCAGATTTACTGCACAGACGATTGTAAACGTCCTCCCAGCTGGCAGGTGGCGCTGTGATGGCAGTGGGAATCTGGACTCTGGTGGATAAGAGCGACTACATCAGTCTTCTGTCCTCCAGCTCCTACATGATCGCTGCCTTCATCCTGATTGGTGCGGGTGCTGTCGTCATGTTCACCGGGATACTGGGATGCTGCGCCACCATCAGGGAACAAAGAGCTCTTCTTTTAGTGGTGAGAGAGCATCATGGGTAACGCAACCACTGACAGCAGACACATTTGTCCACAAGTCACCTCCACGATTCGAAGATTCGCTTATAACAGTGCAGGATGAGTTACGTGTGAAAGTTTCATATTTATAATTAGTGGTTTGTTCAGTTAACTAACCCTAAAGGTGCGTCCCAATCCACGTACTAAAGGTCCGAAATTCTCGTCCGAAATTTTTGCACGTTAAAAAATAAATACGTTATTTATTGAAAAAAAAAAAAAAAATTTGGATTGGGTTAAATTTTCGAAATCGAAAAAAGTTAGATTTTCTGCTTTTTTCGCATATGTAGCAAGTATTTTGAATGGGGTTTTGACAATTCAGAGCAAGCGTGCCGCACAAGCCCTGAAAAGTGAAGCCAAAACGTCTCGATCGCCCCCCGGTGACTAGTCCTAGTATAGGTCATAAACCCCGCCTCCCCGTGTTAGTCAACAGGAATTAAACAATTAAATTACACTTCAAATTTCTTTTTTCCGAAGGTGGTTTCTGTCATTTACTGTAGTTTTTATCACGCTGATCTAAGTTCAAGTGTTTGTTTTTAAAATAAGTTTGTTTTTAGTTAGTTATTTGATCCTATAAAAATGGTGGTGTGACGTCATGATTGACAGCTGTGATTGACAGGTTCTCTGAGCGAAGTAGTCACTGAAGCACCAACAGACTTTTTTTCGGGATCTTCGGAGGACTGAGGAGATTGGAGCTTTAAATTTAATATCTAAATTTCTAGAATTAATTATTTCACACCGAGAGTGAGGGCGGGGCCTTGATTTCACGGCTTTACTTCCTGCTCACTCCTGCGCAGGTCTGGTCCCGAGATCGCTACTGCGCAGACTCAAGCCCCAAGATGTCAGTGCCATATCGGGACACTGGCGGCTTCACTTCTCACCAATGGAAGAGAGCGAAGGGGCGTCATCCATATTTTTTTTTACAGTCTATAATTCAGAGCCACCGAATGACGAATACGGCACTGTCCTATGCCGCTTTGTAGAAGTGTGTTCACACTGAAAATTCCAGATAGAAAAAGTATACTTTAAATATTCAGATGATGCACTTAACCCTCTGGTGCTGTTCGGTCATTTTTTGACCCAAAATTGTAATATTTTTCTAGTGGCCGTGTTTGGTACTGCGCCCTAACAAAATCTTACTGAAAGCAAATTTTTTGAGATATCAACCTCAAATACGGAAAACAACTGGTTTAGATTTATAGATTTGATTTTCTTACAGTTTTAGAGTAAATCATGTTTTGAAAAATATTTATTTCATATAAATATGAAAATAGTCAATCTTTTTTACTACTAAAATAAACGTAATCCTCTGGTTCTGTTTAGTCATTTTTGACCGAAAAATGTTACGTTTTTTTTTTTTTTTTAAACATTTTTTACTTCATCTGAATGGTACGAAACTTGGTAAGGTTTTGGCACTTGCTATGTGAACACACAAAAAAGAAAATCATGGACATGATTCAGGAAGGTTAAATGGTCCTGAAATAACACTCACGCTTGTATTGTTCGCGGTCAAAAATGTGCAAATAGTAATGCAAAGTTGAATGCTTTTTTCATAATAAAAAACGTAACCTAGAACTTATTTAAGTTTCACTTTTTTCACTTCAGCAATAATCTGCAAAGTGTCTTCTTTATTAAAATAGACCAAAATTGAGTCTGTGCTCCAAAGCATTCTAGGTTTAAGGCAGTTTAAGTTAGATATTTCATTTTCAGATCCACGCTCAAAAACAGGTAATAAATGGATAATAACTCTTCCATAAATATAATTTAGTACCATAAAAGTCCCTAAAAATACAAAATATTGCATAAAAAACATCAAACTAAAATAGAGTACATTCATTTCATTAAAAAAAGAAACCTTTTATTTTAAGGTGACATGAGATACACGTCACTACACATAATTACTATAGTAATAACAGTAAATCATGCATAACGACAACTAACCATAAACCAAAGCCTAACCGTAATAGTAAGTACATGTAGTTAATTATTACCCAGTACTTATTTGAGTAAGTACAATATAACTACGTCACCTTAAAATAGAAACACAACCAACAAAAGCCATTTTAACATAGGAAGGAAGCAAATGGCTTATAAAAACGTCAGGAAACTTTCAGCTGAATCATCTCTGTTCAGGCTGTGATAAGATTGAGCACAAAAACCTCTGCCAGACTTTACTTTGAGTGAAATATTTTGAGTAATGTAAACATGGGATTATAGTGGGCAGATTTAGCCCGTTTGGATTCCTGCACACAGAGGCCAGGAATTATTCTGGAAACAAGCAGTCACACCAACATGTGTACTAACTTTCTAAATTAGTTTGATCGTGCTTATATGTGTGTCACTATAGTTGTCTCAAAGCTGTCATCATATCTGATTTAAATAAAGACGTGTGTATCTTTAAGAGGTCAGACTTAGAAACTGAGTCACAGCTGAGGAATGACGGGCAGCAGAGAGAGAGAGAGAGAGAGAGAGAGAGAGAGGGAGAGAGAGAGAGAGAGGGGGGAAGGGGGGAGGGGGGAGGGGGGGGGGGAGAGGGGGAGAGGGAGTATAGAGGAATGAGAAGGGAGTGAATCCAGAATGGGAGGAATGAAATGAGAGTGGTGGGCTGGGGAAGGACAGAAAACAGAGGGGAAACTCAGAACAAATACAGGCTGAGAGAAAAATAATAGTGCTTTTGACCTTTATCAGCTGTGTAAAATTCCTCAGATGCCATTTCTTCACTCTTTCAACAGGTGATGGACGAGGTTCTTGAAAGAACAATCATGCACATATTTAAATTCCGTTATTATTTACTCCCCCTCGAACCCAACCTGGACCGAGTTGTTGATTTCGCCTATCAAATCTTGAAAATGTATTGTAAAAAAAAAAAAATCTGAAATCGGATTAGAGCACAAAATCCAGTCTTGGTTTTGATTTGGATCAAATCATCAGTTTGTATTGTTCAAAACTGTTTAGTAAGATCGGGATACCAATGATCCAAAAATTCAGGATTATCCTGATCCCAGCATAAGAGTGGATTTCAGGAACAAAAATGTAATAAAACTTTAAAACTGTTCAAAAAATACAACATTTGTATCATGTAATATATACACACACATTAGTTTTTATTTTTCTCTTGATTAGTTTAACTGTTCAAGTAATAAATTAGAAGTAGTCTTAAATTAAGTTAAGCCTTTCGGTAGCCTACAGTAAAGTAAAAAATAAATTATGGCGCCATAAAATAATCCACAATCAGCTGTGAATATCAAACAAAAATATTATGTTTAATTTAAAGGGTTCATTGGCACAATCATAAGAGATGAATTAGTCAAAAGGTCTTTGCGAGCGAAAACAAAGTTTCTTGTGTGAACACTATGGGGATTTCCAGATTTTAGTACTCTGAAAAGCTGTGTATCTGGATCAGGGGAATCCAATGCAATTTTGCTTTGAAGAATCAGCGCAGAATCCTGGATTAGCAAAACCTGGGATTTCCAAATCCAGATAATTCTGATCCACACTAAACTGGGCTCTGGTATCCATCCAAATATGTTTATTATTGAAACATTTTGTCATTTTTTTTGTCCCTACAGTTCTGTGTCCTGTTGTTGATAATCTTCCTATTGGAGATCACAGCTGGAATTTTGGCCTTTTTCTATTATCAGGAGGTAAACTCACATTTAGGATGAGGAATAAATGCTATTGGGTGAATTGTCTCTTATTCTGTTAAACACTTTTATGCTCAAAGATGCAACATCTTTATATATGCATGCGAATAACAAGTTGATAAACATGGTTGTAATATTGCCATGAATATCATAGGAATGTAATATGTCATCCAATCCACATTCTCCTCAGATTCACATTAAACCCACATACACATGTCGAGTGTTGTATGTTTGCATGCTCTCCATCCGCTTTCCTCCTTTTCCATCTTTATAAAACCCTTTGTCTTCTTCCTCCTTTTCCTCCTCTTGCTCCAGTGTTTTCCTCTCTGCTACCAGGTAAACAATTACGTAGACAAAAAAAAAAAAAAAAGTTTTTTTTTATAAATTACTGTAATTTACTCATCCTCATGTCATTCCAAACAAGTATGCTGTTATATTTTCCGTGGCTGTGTTAACATTATTCCGGAAAATAATAACATGAAGTTTGGAATGACGTGATGGTGAGTAAATAATGACAGAGTTTTCATTTTGGATGATTTTGATTTCTTTAATATATGGGACTTTACTTTGTATCTATGAAAACAGACTTTGCTATATAGAGTACGCTTTATAGATTTAGCTTGTGGTCTGATGGATTTCTCTGTGATTGCAGCTGAACGCTGAGCTGAGAGCCGATCTGAAAGAGAGGATGGTGGAAAACTACCAGCAGCCTGGACAAGAGCACATCACGAG
Source organism: Squalius cephalus (assembly GCF_949319135.1). Taxonomy (NCBI): domain Eukaryota; kingdom Metazoa; phylum Chordata; class Actinopteri; order Cypriniformes; family Leuciscidae; genus Squalius; species Squalius cephalus. Next base: position 25,380,167 of record NC_137144.1, read on the forward strand.
AGCCATCGACAGACTCCAGCAAGACGTAAGACAGTCGTCTATCTGTCCCACTAAACCCTAGCAAAACTGTTTTGCTATGACCCTATTATCCATGGTGAAATTGATTTTTAACAATAACTTATAAACTAGAGATGCACCGATCATGATTTATCATGGACGATTCTGATTGCCGATTTTTTTTTACGAGCAAATGGGCTGATTCTGATACCAGTTGCCGATTTTTAAGCAAATGTATTTCTTCATTTGCTCTATTACAGGCCAAACTAGCCTTAAACATAAACATATCTGTTGCCATTTGAAAGCCACTGCACTTTAATCATGATCCAAACGAAGATGCCACATAGATGTAGCATAAGAAATTGTTTTTTATTTTAATTAGATAGTTTAATTTCAAGATATCAAGCCCATATTCAAGGTCTGTGACAAAATTTTCTTTAACGATAATAATGCATTGAACTCTTTTAAACAGCTTTGAACTTTACAGTCTTAAAATATCATGACAATGAAGGCTTTTGAACACAATTTCTCAGTCTCTGAGCATGTGAGTTTATGCATCATAGCATCAGACTCCACAAGCCCATGGGAAATCGGTCCACCGGTCACAAGAAGAATGAACTCTTTTCTTGTTCCCGTGCCCCCTCCTCTCCATCTGTTTTACGATGCAGCTGAAGTGTTGTGGCAGTAACAGCTCAGCGGACTGGAGGGACGGGGCCTGGATACAGACGTCTGGTGCTGACAGACGCCTGGTGCCCGACAGCTGCTGTAAGACCCCCACAGACCACTGTGGACTCAGAGACCACCCATCCAACATCTACAAAGTAGAGGTACATTGAGATAAATACAAAGTTCTGTCATTAAAATCTAGATAGTGCAGGCTGATTGGTCCTTAACTCAATCTGCTTGCAATCCCATCATTCTCTATGGGGCACAGCTGATTGGTTCTTCCTGCTGTATCAGTAGCCAATGAGCTCACTGCTTAACTTTCAAATACTGGTCAGAGTTTGCTGTAGAAGTTGCAGCACGCTTTCAGAAACCCTCCATCTTCCCCAGCTCCACCTGTATAGATCTGCTATGGGTAATCAGCAGCATTTCTTCCTCACAATAGTGTGTTGTGTATGTATTGGCAGTAGCAAATCCTGTACCTGCTCTGCGGCAGCAATAACAAACAGAAGCAGCAATAACAGCAGCAACATAAATAACCAACAGCAGAAGCAATTACAGCAGCAATAAACAACAGCCGCAACAGAAATAACCAACAACCGCAGCAGCAACAATAACAGCATCAGCAACAATAACCAACAGCAGAAACAATAACCAACAGCAGCAGTAATAAATAACAGTAGCAGCAATAACCAACAGCAGCAGCAATAACCAACAGCAGCAGCAATAACCAACAGTAGCAGCAATAAATAACAGTAGCAGCAATAACCAACAGCAGCAGTAATAAATAACAGTAGCAGCAATAACCAACAGCAGCAGTAATAAATAACAGCAGCAGCAATAAATAACAGTAGCAGCAATGACCAACAGCAGCAGCAATAACCAACAGCAGCAGCAATAAATAACAGTAGCAGCAATGACTGTCAGCAGAAGCAATAACCAACAGTAGCAGCAATAACCAACAGCAGCAATAAATAACAGCAGCAGAAATAACCAACAGCAGCAATAAATAACAACAGCAGCAGCAATAACCAACAGCAGCAGCAATGACCGTCAGCAGAAGCAATAACCAACAGTAGCAGCAATAACCAACAGCAGCAATAAATAACAGCAGCAGAAATAACCAACAGCAGCAGCAATAACCAACAGCAGCAATAAATAACAACAGCAGCAGCAATAACCAACAGCAGCAGCAATAACCAACAGCAGCAGCAACAATTACAGCAGCAGCAATAAATAACAGTAGCAGCAATAACCAACAGCAGCAGTAATAAATAACAGTAGCAGCAATAAATAACAGTAGCAGCAATGACCAACAGCAGCAGCAATAACCAACAGCAGCAGCAATAAATAACAGTAGCAGCAATGACCAACAGAAGCAGCAATAACCAACAGCAGCAGCAATAATAACAGCAGCAGCAATAAATAACAGTAGCAGCAATGACTGTCAGCAGAAGCAATAACCAACAGTAGCAGCAATAACCAACAGCCGCAATAAATAACAGCAGCAGAAATAACCAACAGCAGTAGCAATAACCAACAGCAGCAATAAATAACAACAGCAGCAGCAATAACCAACAGCAGCAGCAATGACCGTCAGCAGAAGCAATAACCAACAGTAGCAGCAATAACCAACAGCAGCAGAAATAACCAACAGCAGCAGCAATAACCAACAGCAGCAATAAATAACAACAGCAGCAGCAATAACCAACAGCAGCAGCAATGACCGTCAGCAGAAGCAATAGCCTAACCAACAGCAGCAGCAATAACCAACAGCAGCAGCAATAACCAACAGCAGCAGCAATAAATAACAGTAGCAGCAATAAATAACAGTAGCAGCAATGACCATCAGCAGAAGCAATAACCAACAGCAGCAGCAATAACCAACAGCAGCAGCAATAAATAACAGTAGCAGCAATAAATAACAGTAGCAGCAATGACCATCAGCAGAAGCAATAACCAACAGTAGCAGCAATAACCAACAGCTGCAATAAATAACAGTAGCAGCAATAACCAACAGCAGCAGCAATAAATAACAGTAGCAGCAATAAATAACAGTAGCAGCAATGACCGTCAGCAGCAGCAATAACCAACAGCAGCAGCAATAAACAACAGCAGCAGTAATAAATAACAGTAGCAGCAATAATAACAGCAGCAGCAATAATAACAGTAGCAGCAATAAATAACAGTAGCAGTAATAAATAACAGCAGCAGCGATAACCAACAGCAGCAGTAATAAATAACAGCAGCAGCAATAAATAACAGTAGCAGCAATAACAGTAGCAGCAATAAATAACAGTAGCAGCAATAACCAACAGCAGCAGTAATAAATAACAGTAGCAGCAATAACCAACAGCAGCAGTAATAAATAACAGCAGCAGTAATAAATAACAGTAGCAGCAATAAATAACAGTATCAGCAATGACCGTCAGCAGCAGCAATAACCAACAGCAGCAGCAATAACCAACAGCAGCAGTAATAAATTACAGTAGCAGCAATAAATAACAGTAGCAGCAATAATAACAGTAGCAGCAATAAATAACAGTAGCAGCAATAACCAACAGCAGCAGCAATAAATAACAGTAGCAGCAATAAATAACAGTAGCAGCAATTAGGGATGGGGCCGATCCGATCCAGTATCGGTATCGGGACCCGATACCAGCATAATTCACGTATCGGATTTTTCCGATCCAACCTGCGAAGATATCCGATATCCATGAATCATGTCTGCGCTTTAACGTTGTCTGCTGAAATCCAAAAGTGATTCCCGCCGGCTAGTCTGCTAGCTGGCTGCAAACTACGGAATGGATTTCCTGAACGGAGGCGCGGCTCAATGAGACAGAGTTATGAGACACGCTCCCGCTCAGGAAATCCATTCCGCAGTTTGCGACTAGCCAACAACGTCCGCTGTGTGTGGAAATACTTATAGAGTGAGCCTATTTTAATCATCATTTAAAAATAGTTATATATTCTAAGATATAATGTATTTTATTTATTTATTAGGGCTGGGAATCGAAACACCGCAGAGCAAGACAGCAAAATGCAATGTTTGCGAAGCCGTAATTCAGAGCTCTTTTAAGCTCCCTCGCGTCGTACAACACAACGAACGCAATCAAACATTTAAAAAAGCACCACGTTACTGTGCGTTCACACCAAAAGCGAATAGCGCGTCAAATTCTCGTCTACCGCGTCTAGTTGGACGCTTGAATATTTTGAATCCATTCGCGCGTCCAGAGAAAAATTGACGCGCATAAAAAGCAAACGTTTGAAGCGAAATTGACGCGCGTCTGAGGCGAAATCCGTTTGTCTGTTTGCAAGATGCTGATGTTGATCGAGCATTCATCGAGAGAGTTAACGTTACCGCATCGGAGCGAGGATCACCCTTCAGATAGTGTGTGTGTAAGATGTTGACACTTGCACTTTTCTTATATTTCAACACTCAAGTATTTGACTTTTTGGGAACGTAATAAATATTGACATGACAATAAATTTGAAACCCTTACAGTTGCATATTTGTTTTCAGAATGGGATTTTTCCTGTTAACAGGATTTCCTGTTTTTCTGACTTCCTTTTTTGACCTTATTCTTACCTCAAGTTGCCTTTTGGGACATACATACGTACTTTAAGTTATCATACTTGCCTGTTGAGAGAAGTTTATTTCAGCATCATATAAAATAAACAATAATGATAATAATAATATTAAAGCAAACACAGCTCTGGTATCGGAATAGTATCGGTATCGGCCGATATCCAAATTCAGGTATCGGGATCGGATCGGAAGTGAAAAAATGTGGATCGGTGCATCCCTAGCAGCAATAATAACAGTAGCAGCAATAAATAACAGTAGCAGCAATAAATAACAGTAGCAGCAATAACCAACAGCAGCAGCAATAAATAACAGCAGCAGCAATAAATAACAGTAGCAGCAATAACCAACAGCAGCAGTAATAAATAACAGCAGCAGCAATAAATAACAGTAGCAGCAATAACAGTAGCAGCAATAAATAACAGTAGCAGCAATAACCAACAGCAGCAGTAATAAATAACAGCAGCAGCAATAAATAACAGTAGCAGCAATAACAGTAGCAGCAATAAATAACAGTAGCAGCAATAACCAACAGCAGCAGTAATAAATAACAGCAACAGCAATAAATAACAGTAGCAGCAATAACAGTAGCAGCAATAAATAACAGTAGCAGCAATAACAGTAGCAGCAATAACCAACAGCAGCAGTAATAAATAACAGTAGCAGCAATACCCAACAGCAGCAGTAATAAATAACAGCAGCAGCAATAAATAACAGTAGCAGCAATAACCAACAGCAGCAGCAGCAGCAATAAATAACAGTAGCAGCAATAACCAACAGCAGCAGCAGCAATAAATAACAGTAGCAGCAATAAATAACAGTACTAGCAGCAATAACCAACAGCAGCAGCAGCAGCAATAAATAACAGTAGCAGCAATAATAACAGCAGCAGCAATAAATAACAGTAGCAGCAATAACCAACAGCAGCAGTAATAAATAACAGCAGCAGCAATAAATAACAGTAGCAGCAATAACAGTAGCAGCAATAAATAACAGTAGCAGCAATAACCAACAGCAGCAGTAATAAATAACAGCAGCAGCAATAAATATCAGTAGCAGCAATAACAGTAGCAGCAATAAATAACAGTAGCAGCAATAACAGTAGCAGCAATAAATAACAGTAGCAGCAATAACAGTAGCAGCAATAACCAACAGCAGCAGTAATAAATAACAGTAGCAGCAATACCCAACAGCAGCAGTAATAAATAACAGCAGCAGCAATAAATAACAGTAGCAGCAATAACCAACAGCAGCAGTAATAAATAACAGCAGCAGCAATAAATAACAGTAGCAGCAATAACAGTAGCAGCAATAAATAACAGTAGCAGCAATAACCAACAGCAGCAGTAATAAATAACAGCAGCAGCAATAAATATCAGTAGCAGCAATAACAGTAGCAGCAATAAATAACAGTAGCAGCAATAACAGTAGCAGCAATAAATAACAGTAGCAGCAATAACAGTAGCAGCAATAACCAACAGCAGCAGTAATAAATAACAGTAGCAGCAATACCCAACAGCAGCAGTAATAAATAACAGCAGCAGCAATAAATAACAGTAGCAGCAATAAATAACAGTAGCAGCAATAAATAACAGCAGCAGTAATAAATAACAGCAGCAGCAATAACCAACAGCAGCAATAAATAATAGTAGCAGCAATAATTTATTTTATTGAATTTCTTTTATTTATTTATTCCCCCTATTCATAAAGCTCTTTTATTGCTTATGTAGGCTAGTTCTCAATTATGTTTTATTTGAGCATCAACTTTGTTTCTCCTTTATGTTCTCCTTAATAATTTGGCTTTGAAAGAATTTGATGAGAAATGTTTGAGTTCACATTGAGATCTCTGACTTTTCATTGCATATTGTGCTAAATATTTTGTCGCATTATTAATGTTTTTACTTCATATTGAGATAAATATGAGACCAAAATGAAATCTCTTGAGATTTTTTCATCTCAGACTTTGGTATATTTGCGACCCTGCTGAGATCTCTCCTTTAAACTCTTTTTTTAATGTCTCTCAGGGTGGATGTATATCCAAACTAGAGGAGTTTATTCTTCAACATCTGCTGATTTTGGGCTCAGTGGGTCTTGGGATTGCATTTATTCAGGTGAACAACTCTAATATAAATCTAGCAAATATTTTTACTCATATTTGTACTTTTTTGTATTATTATTTTTAACCTTTGACCTGTTTGTTCCAGATTGTAGGGATGATTTTTACCTGCTGCCTGTATCGAAGTTTGAAAGAAGAAATATACTGAGAGAAAGACACTTTATTCCCACCAACACCAAATAAGCCTTCCTGCTGTCTTCATTGCTGTCTTTTACTGTGTGGTTTTAATGTGTTGTGTGTGATGGCGGGTCAATATGTCTTGGCTGCAGGACAGTCGTTCTGGAAAGGGAACTTTACATTGTCTTGTTTTAAGCAAAGAGTATTGAAGCAATGTTTGTTAAAAGTTTGAATTTTGCAGTACAAATAAATCAGTGGAATAATAACGATTGTTTTGTTCCTGACAACACATGCCTTCCATTATTATTAAACATATTTTCCAGTTACAGAAGTAATTATTGGCACAATACCAGCATTAAGATGGCTTGTAGTGTTTATTAGAAGATTACGGAAATCTTGAAATGACATGAATTTCTAAATGCTTTGTTTGTAACATTTGTTCTATTAATAAAACATTCAATTTAATTTATTTGCATAAGTTGGCAGTAATATTTAAGATGTTCACTGTGTTTGTAGATTTTCTGTATAATTAATAAAATAATAATGATGTAAAATGTGCAAATCATACATCGGAACTACTTACCGAGTAACTGTTTTACCCGGAGCTTTAATGCCAACGGACACATCAAAACAAGCAGCTGATCAAATGATCTAAGTTTCTGTTTTTATTGTAATTTCAATGGATTTATTCACTTGAATACATGTATTTAGTAGGTTATTGTTGACGTTAGTATTTCCACTATCGCTGGTTTATCTCTAAAAACAGAGAAAACTGTACATTAAGCGATATAAAGCGTCTATGATGACATCTAAACCTACATGTCTGATAGTGGCCAGTTCTGCATCTGCAGGTGAGACTCAAACATCACGTCAAATCAACGTTATAGTTTGTGTACAGTTGTAAAAATGCCACAAGCGTTTCCCGAGAATATACAATTTACATGCTATTTAAATACATGTTATGTCGTTTTCTTGTTTGTGTTATTAATTGCGTCTTTTATTTTTGTCTATTTGTTTTATTTTGGCTCAGGAAAGATCTAGTATTTTGGGCATTGTTTATTTCTAATTTTCTATACTAATTAAATTTAATCAAAAAGTGGTAAAAAAAAAAATAATCCAGTGAAAAAACAGATGGTAATATCATTGCACTTTTCTATTTTTAAATGAAACTTTAAACACTGATGCTTTTGTACTGTTTTCTGTTGATTATGAATGTGTTTTCCCTGCAGGAGTTTCAGCTCGATCGTTCAATCAGTGTTTCAATTTGTGCAGTTCAGTGTTTAACGTGCAGACAGCGACACCTGGCGTGAGGAAACACACACTGCATCATCTATAAATGACTGTTTATTCATCCACATAAGCCTCAGTTTGCTGGATGTCACACTTTTGTCTCACAGGGGAAGACCATCGACTTTGCAGGCGTGGATGACAGTACAGCCCGATGGGTGCAAGAGTTCAGCGTCAAACCCTATGCCAGCCCGGCCAAACTCGAGTCTATTGATGGTCTGAAATCTGTCTGATTTTTTTTAAAACCGAGTGCACAGGTGCATTTATAATAATCAGGATGTGTGTTATGTTTCAGGTGCCCGCTATCAGGCGCTGTTGATTCCCGACTGTCCGGGAGCCCTGAATGATCTCGCACACAGCGGGTCCCTCGCACGAATCCTGTCCCACTTCATTTCTCAGCAAAGTGAGGGTGTCTCTTTGCATCTCAAATATGAGTTGTGAGATTGGTTTAGTTGACGTCTGTGTGATTGCAGAGCCCGTGTGTGCTGTGGGACAGGGTGTGGCTGCTCTCTGCTGCGCTACAGAGGAACACAAGTGGATATTCAGTGGATACAGCATGACTGGGGTGAGTGATAATGTCATGTAAATCAACAAACTCTGGATTTATGAAGGAATAGCTCATGCAATGTGATGTTTTTTGTACAGCCCTCTGTGTTTGAGCTGGTACGTTCTCCAGAATTTGCCAACCTGCCGCTTATTGTGGAGGATTTTATCAAAGACAGTGGTGGATCTTACACAGGTGGGGTTTCTTTTAAATCTATTAAAGGGAAAATTCACGTCATTCCAAACTTGTCTGACTAACTTTCACCATAAAAGTCATGCACTATATTTCAAGTCTTCTGATAGCTTTGTGTGAGGGACACCTTGAATTTAAGTTGTTAATAATTAGGACTGGGACACAAATCTCACGATCAGATTTCAATTCACAAACTTGCAATTCGATTCGATTCTTATCTTGATTCATTATTTGGATATATATCAAGTACAGTGCATGTCATTTTTTTCTCAAGGAATTTTTTTCCTTCTCTCAGTTGGTACATTCATGCTGAAGGTTAGAAATTAACAACTGATTTGTATACAAAAATTTACATTGCACATAAGGCAGCTTTTATAACAATAACTTTATAATATTAACTTTTTATTGATATTGTTATCGTTTTTTGAAACCAACATTTATGTGGCTAATAATTTGTTTTCATGACGTATTTATTCAAACTATTGATAAACCGGTTAAGTTAAAAATAATATGTGCATATGTTTATCAAACTGCTCCATTCTAGAGTTATTTTTTCTGGTTTACTAACGAGTTAATGGACATTGAATGGCTTGTGTGAAAGTTGTGTGACATTGTTTACTTTACAAGCTGTATTATTGACGTCTTTTCACGGTTGAAACACACATTTATCGATTACGAGACACTTTTTTTTACAGAAATTTGTACTGTAGTTTTCAACGTACCTTCTGATGTTTCATGTTTACTTGGTGTTGTAACTAGTAGTTAAGAGGAAGAGGATAATTTCATGTCCTGCTTGAACTGTTGACGAAATCCATTTCGCGATTTTAATCATTCTCATTTTGATGAACCATGTCCATCTTAGTCTAAACTGTTTTCAGTTTATGCCTGAACAAAACGTCACTAAATATTATGTATAGCGTGCCTCGAATCCAATAAATACCAACTTTGTTACTACGTTTTGGCGCTTTTAATGTGACGTCACGTGACAGATCATTTCAATATAATGTGTAGCGCATTAACTCGAATTTTTTACGTACTGTAGAATGAATACATTTGCCTTGGTTGTATGTATAATTTTGTATTCAATAAAAAAATAATAATAAAAAAAAGTGTAGCGCATTAAGTGATCTGTCACGTGACGCCACCTTGGGAGCGCCATAGTTTAGACTAAGATGGACATCGGTTCACCAAAATGAGAATGAATAAAATTCTGAAATGGATTTCGTCAACCCAGCCCTATTAATAATGTTGCCTTGCCTAGAAGTAGATGATGACAAAATAGCATTTTGGGTGTATTCTATCCCTTTTACCACATGCTACTGGTGCATACATGCCAACCCTCCCGATTTGTCCGGGAGACTCCCGAATTTCAAAGCCCCTCCCGAAAATCTCCCGGACCGACCTTTCTCCCGAATTTCTCCAGATTTCCACCCGGACAACAATATTGCTAACGTACACCATCCGTCACTGGGCGCCGTTTCAGACCAAACGCTTGCGCTCCCATGGCGTCTGTCGTTGCTATGCAACCAAACTGCGCTCTCCATGATGACGACGACGAAGTATCAGCAAAGGATTAATTGATTTCTAGCCCTCGCATTAGCTTTACTACTAGATATATTTCTGGAGATGAGAAGGAAAAACCCGCCTGGAAAAACTAGCGCACCACGTTGCTTCCATTATGAGCGTGCTCACCGCGGCCGCGCGCCTACGGTTGAAATAACGACCTTGAGCGCGAAAAAGACGCGATATGTGAACGGCCCTTAGAAGCAGACGTCTGAAATGAAAGGCAAGAACAGCAGCTATTTATTTAGCTTTAGACTGTTACATGAAAATTTAAAAATGAAATGTCATAATTATAATGTTTTGAGAGTTTACTTATGTAATTGTTGCATTAGGCTATGAAGTAATAAATGTTTATTGATAAGATCTAGCCTAGCTATTTCATGTCTTTTCATTTACAGTAGCATGAACCACGAGTAGTCGAGTAACTCGAGTATTGTTTTGATAAGAAATCGACTAGTAGTAATCGTGCAACCCCTAGAGGAGTGTTGTTGTTATTGTAAGTTACAAATTAGGGTGTAACCTCCTGAGGAGAGGCCTTAAGGAATTGAATTTGTCAAATAAATGAATTACATTTTTCTTTCCGTTTGTGTGTGTGATATATATGAGTATGAGTTCGAGCCCCCCCCCCCATTTTTAATATCTCCCTAATTCTGAGGTCTCAAGGTTGGCAAGTATGTACTGGTGTGAAGCATAAATTAATTCCGTCCCTCACAGCGAGCATCGAGGACGCCGTTCATGTGGTCCTGGACCGCCATCTTGTGACTGGGCAGAACACGCAGTCCACATCAGCGGCCGTCAACAACCTCATTCTTCTGTGCAATTGCAGATAAACGCTTCAGCTGTGCAGAAGAGAACAAATTCACAAGAGCAAACTTCACGAAATCTGAACCAGATGTTTTATACTATTGAAAGCACATGTATCCACAAATATACATTATTCACTCCAAATGCATTTCTCACACCAAAGTTTATAAGTTTCTGACTCAAAATTCAATGTTCTGTCTACAAAATATGAATATTTAATTTGAATGCTTGAAAGGAGCACAATATGATTTATAGATTTAATGGATATCAAAACATTACACTGTAATAAAAGGCTTTATTTTAAATAACTTTTTTTTCCGGCCTGGAACATTAGTACTAAAAAGCTACACATTTCAGCTTTTAAATGGTCCAGTCATCCATTGTGGTGATTATTAATTATATTTTTTGTTTATTGACAGTGTGTAGTTGGTAAAGCTCGACTTGTTTTCAACATTCCTTTAAAGTGTAAGATGGGTAGTTTAACACAGGAAATACTGTGGTTTTTCATATCACGTATGCAGATCTACAATGATGTGTGAAGAGGAACAACGAATCAAGAATGAACAACTGTTTTACTTTTACTTTATCTTTTTAACTGCTGTAATGTTTTAATTTGCACCACAAAAGGAATCACTTATGTAATGTGCAGTATTACAAACAATGCAGTATGAAAAAACAAATCTGTACCAATGAATTAATAAAAATGGTATTCCTGAATAAAATAAGTTGCATTAAAATGCTGCTTCTCTGTTAAGAATGCACTGGATAACACGTAATTAAAAAATAATTTTATTGGCATGCTCAGCAACAGTATTGTCATAAATATCATGAAGTGCTTTGATAAATCACACTTTATTATTTGGAAGTAGATCGAACAGATGTAAGTCAGATCACAGGTCACAAAAGGTCATAGAAATAGTCCAGTCCTTGTCCCAATTCCCACATGGAAATTCCTGTTCCCAGTTCAGTTGCCAAAGCGATACGAAGCTGGAGAAACTAGAGGAGAAAAAGAGCCAGAACTGAATAATACCCACAATTTACTTTGATATTTTGTACTATTATGGCACTATTGTCACAGTTACCTTTAAAGTGGGATAGTAAACAACATGCTTCAATCCGTTATTCCTGAAACAAAAGAAAGACTTGTTCTGTAATAATATCTAAATGTTTTATTTTATTGCAACCAAAAATGTGAATCATAACAATAAGCATCTTTTGACAATCAGAATTGTATACTTAGCATCTTATTGTGTTTAATCAGATTACAAGCTTTGAGAAAGCTTTGTGTGCCAAATGCATCAGGATACGTTCCAGTCCAGTGAGTGTTTAACCTTTTATAATTGAAGAAATGTTCTCCTGTGTTTTCATCCCATTGCAGTTTGGGTTTCACTTCCTTCAGCAGTTCAACATACCTGCGTGAAAATTAAGATTAAAAATGAACTTTTGTCAATGATAATTAAGAACTCTCACTGTCATCTTTATACGTTTTTTTCTTAATAAATTTAAATTGTCCATTCAACAACAAAATGAGAATAACTTTGACTAATGTAGTAAAAATGATCACAAAAATCTTTCAGTTTCAAGGAAATCTTATGAAAGCTTGCTTCCGTCAGAGAATTTAAAATAAAAAAGGTAATTGTGACTTTTTATCTCAGAATTCTGACTGTAAATAAGACTCTATAATTTGCAATTGTGAGTTTGTATTTCAGAATTCAGAGAAAAAAATTCAGAGATATAAACTCAGAATTGTGAAAAAGTCAGAATTGCGAGATATAAACTCGGAATTGCACAAAAGTAAAAATTGTGGGATAAACTTGGAATTGCGGAAAAGTCAGAATTGCGAGATATAAACTCATAATTGTGGGGGGAAAAATCTGAATTACTAGATATAAACTCAGAATAGCACAAAAGTAAAAATTGTGGGATAAACTTGGAATTGCGGAAAAGTCAGAATTGCGAGATATAAACTAGGAATAGCGGAAAAGTCAGAATTGCGAGAAATAAACTCATAATTGTGGGTAAAAAAATCTTAATTGCTAGATATAAACTCGGAATTGCAAAAAAAATTAAATTGCTAGATATAAAGTCAGAATTGCACAAAAGTAAAAATTGTGGGATAAACTTGGAATTGCAGTAAAGTCAGAATTGCGAGACATAAACTCATAATTATTGAGATCCATGATTCAGATCAGCGGGTGATGAAGCGTGTACCTCCCGCCCAGCAGTGGCTCCGCTCCGCCGTGGCTGCTGAAGTCCAGGCCGTACATGTTGATTCCCAGCAGGATCTTGTGTCTCCACTGGTTATGAGGGGCGAGCTGAAGCACACACTCTCTGACCCAGGGCAGCGGAGAGCTCGGACCCGGCCTGAAACACAGCCCATGTTAATGCTTCAGAAGAACTCGTGATGCCTGGACCAACAGTCAATGATGAAACCGGAATCTGCTGCAAGACGCATGTTATACTGAAAGTTTTTATTTTATTTTATAAAGTTTATAAACATCATAAAATGCTTTTGACACAGAAATCCTGAGTAAACCTGACATCAAAATCCCTGTTTGCGTGTCTGACCTGCCAGGTCCTGAGTAATCGTACGTCATCAGACTGAAGGCGTCCACCACAGGTGCCAGTTTCTCAAAATCCTCCCGGCCAAACATGCCGGGCTGACCCGAGCTGAACACGACACAAACAACAACAGATCAAACTCAGTGCACAACGAATGCTGGGATGGAAAGAGAAAAAGATCTTGTTATGTACCCCGGCGCCACTGAAGGAGGGATGACCAGCACACAGGTCAACTTCCCAGCATTCAGAGTCTCACACAGGTGTGTGATCAGGTGCACCAGCTCACTGTAACACAATCACACACACACAATACAGATCCAATATCAGAACATGCTCATGAAATCATCTTATTGTGGTCTTAATATGTGTGATCTACTGCTTAAAACTAAATACTACAGACTCTAACCCTAAAAGATTATCAAAAAAAATCTTTTTAGATTTAAAGATGTCCTAAAAGTGAAGTTTGATCAGTTTTAGTAAGTTGCTGAAAGCTAATGAGTTGATGGAAAGCTAATAATTAAATCATAAAAATATCAAATTATTTTTTTAAATAAAACCAAAAAATCGAAATAAAAACTTTTGATATTTTTTTAAAATATTTGATTTGAACCAACACCAACATCAGAGAAACGTGAACAACTGAATGCGTTATTATTAATGTATTGAAATGGTATAGACAAACAGAACCAAACACCAGTGTTATTTTAGTATTATTTATGTACTATTTTAGCATTTAATTAATATTTTGACTTCGGTTTTATTTTTATATTTTTCGTTCTCATTTTAATTTTAGTTTAAGTTTTAGTAATTTAGTTATGAGCCTTTGTCATTTTTATTAATTTTAGGGTTTTTTATATTTCTATTTAGCTTTAATTTTTATTTTAGGTTTACTTTTAGTAATTTTAGTACTTAAACGTATTAATTTCAGTTAGTTGCCAAGGCAACATTTCAAATTTCTGTTTAAGTTTTTTAATTTATTTCATTTACCTAAAACTTTTTTTTAATTGTTTGCCCTCCACACACACACACTCGTACTCACTTTCTCTTGTTTCCTCCAAGCTGACTCCATAACTCCAGTGTGTAACCATCAAACCCTTCGGCCTGAGGAGCAAAATCAGTCTGTCAATGATCCTCACGATGAGGAACCAGGGCTCGACATTAAGGCTTGTCCGCTTGTCCGGGACAAGTGGATTTTTTTGTAGGACAAGTGGAAGAGAAAATTAGTTGTCCCACTGGACAAGTTAAATTTCAAACAAAATAAAATGCTATGTTACTTCACGTTATGTGCCACTCATTACGTCTATAATTTTACAGATTTAATTTTACCAATTTGAGACGTCGCATAACTGCCAGATTCAAACTGTGCTTTCGCGCGTTGGCTGGCGCTGAGCCAGAGTCGGACGCGTTCAGCGCTGTCATATATCACAACTAAGCAGTGTTTTCAACCTCATAATGTTTATTTTAGGTTTCAGATATTTAAATACACATACGCAGGAGTAAAACAACACATTTGGAGTCTGTAAAATACACACTGATGTCTGTGGAAGCAGCAACAACAATCTATTCAAATATAATTTGCCAACATGTGTTATTCATATCAGACAAACATAGTGGAAGTAACGTTAACTATAAAGTTTACTCTATTCTTCTCAGTTCACCGGCCACGTTCTTGCATTTATTTCGGGAGAAACTGATGAATTCACGTGCTGTAAATCCGACTGACAGGACAACATTGCGGCGCCCATCTCATGTTATAGATTAAGATTATTTATAAAGGTTTTTAAACAACCAAACACACTCACACGTATTTGAGAATCGGGATATCAGATAGGCTGATTGATGACATGGTAAGCAAGTTTGTGAATATTTTGAATAAAAAAGGAAAAGCGAAATAAAAGCGACAAATCTGTCATACAGTATTATTGTGGCTGCGGTGTATCGCGTGACGCGTCGCCATGGAAACATTAAAGGGAACGTTCGCCTTGAAAAAACTCACTCTGGGTGGGGGGTGGGTTGTGTCAGTTAGAATATTTTAAACTTACGCGTGAAAGGGTTAAAGAAAAGATCAAAAATAAATATTTGTGTGTGCTGTAAAGTGGTTAGAAAAAAAGAAATCGGAATCGGCAGGTCAAACTCAATGAAAAACCGGAATCGGCCTAGAAAATTGTAATCGCTGCATCTCTATGTCTACAAAATTATTTTAGATATAGTAAGTTATACAGTAAGTCTAGCTAGCTTGTCTAGCTAGCTTGCAAATACTGAGGATACCTACAAGAGTCACCACTTCCTCTGGTGATACACTGCGCACCAGCGTGCAAAGTATTACTTTGTATTATGGAGTCTGGAGATCCTTATTTCTTGTTGAAGGGGAACTCTGTTCTTGGGACACGTTCCTTTCTACTGTTTCAACTGAATTTTATTAATATTGATAGTGTTTGGATGCTTTCAATGGTTTGTTCGAATTCTGCATTAGCAAAACACAAAAAAATAAATAAATGATAAAATTATAAATCTTTACCCGGACAAGTGACTTT
>NC_137144.1:25401131-25566131 GCF_949319135.1 Squalius cephalus
AATTCTTCACTATATATAGGTTTGTATTTGCATTTTGTAAATACAAAGGAGAAGCGTATTTACAGCAGGCCTAGTGTGTTACCTGGCAGTGCGCAAGCACATCTTCTCTCGAGGAAACTCTTTAGGTCCCTCTGAGCCGTCACACACTTGACTCTCCGTCTCCAGATACACATCCAGACACACACACAGACGCTGGATCTGATTGGTCAGGAGCTGGAGGCCCGGGCGCGGCCCCTGCAACTCGGACCGGAAGACGTTCACCTCGCTCTCGACCGCCTGCACACGACAACAGAATCAATTAGAAAATAGTTTCAGCTGTTTCTCCTTGGATATCTGAACAGAGGTACAATCCGCTCTTACCCGCAGGTTATCGTCAGAGCGGCCGCTGCGTTCTCCCTTCCAGACCAGAGAGAGCGAGAAGAGCGGCGCCACATCAGGGTAACGGGGGTTCAACACCACAGCGGCCGACACACGTGCTGATCGACAACGACACAGGCATAGGAGTCAGTGATGATGCAGATATTCTGTTCGACAGGTTTCAATAACATGGACTTTGTGACATTCATGATTTTAAATCTCTGAAACTTTTATAGTATTTATAAATATTTTGAATAAGCTTTTATTTGTATATTTTCAGGTTCATTTTAGTTTTGGTAATTTTGTTAGTGCTTATGCTTAGTTTTATATTTATATTTATATATATTTCTATTTAGCTTTAATTGATTTTTTCAGTTTGAGTAATTTTAATACTTGAAATAAGTTTGTAGTATTGTAAGTTATTATCATATTTCATTTATTTGCAACAAAGCAACAGTGTTTGGCATCATTGATAACCTATTATATTTTATGTTAATATTTTGAATTAGATTAAATTCAATTAATTAAATTTACTTAAAGGTTTTTTTTAGTTCTTTTTTAACGTCTAGAAAGTTTTTATAAAATTTTAGATTTAGTTTGTTATTTTAGTACTTATGAGAAATGTAGCAAAAATAAAATTTTAAATTTAAGTTAATATTTTTTTTTAAGTAATGAAAATGTTTTTTTATGTTTTGGTTTTAGTTAATGATAATAACCCTGCAATTCAGCATTTCTCATTTTTATTTAAGTTTTTCAATATAATATTTATATTTTGTTTCAGCTTTATTTCAATTAACAAAACATAATTGTAATAGATTTAGTTAACAATGACACCACAGCTCTGAAAGATGTTCAAGACTTTGGTTCAAGATACTTAGTAGCAAATAAATGAGATATAACTGAATTCATATTTACCTGCCACCCTAAACGTCACATAAAAACTGCGTTTGCCTAGTTAACATGTCCGTCAGACAGTCTCTAAGTAGGTGATTTCTGGTCAGAATAAGCCGCAATGCAAACCGGACATGGCGCAAATCAAAAGTCTGACACAAGTCCCACCTGTTCCTCTCTCCACAACTGCCATGAAGAACAGATCCGTCTCATGCACCAGACCGGCCTTCAACACGTGCTGTACGAAGCCCAGCTCCTGTTGAACAAGAACAAAAGCGCATTGAGACCCTGAATATCACTGAATATCACCAAATTTGCACTAAGCTCGCTCAAGCTGTCAATGTGAGGTACTAAACATACAGTGAATTCCTGGTGGCTCATCATGGTCCAGCGTGTGAGACCGGAAATCACTTTAGCGGGAAACAGATGCTGGCATTCGCTGGAGACCGGGATGATGCTGTGCTCTGGGACACAACAAACACATTGCATTAAAATTTAACATACTAAACCAGGGTTCACCAATCTCAGTCCTGGAGGGCTGCTGTCCCTGCAGAGTTTAGCTCCAACCAGCTCCAACACACCTGTTTGAAAGTTTCTAGTATGCCTAGTGAGACCTTGATTAGCTGGTTCAGGTGTGTTTAATTGGGGTTGGAGCTAAACTCTGCATGACAGCGGCCCTCCAGGACCGAGATTGGTGAACCCTGTACTAAACGGATCAAATGCATGGTTCAATTATCAGATTTACTGACTTTATGTATATTTTTCTATTTTTATTGAACAAACAACATCCAGTAAACGCACCGCAACACAAGACCGATAATACAGTAAAATCGAGCTGTCTCGTACCCAGTGAGCTGAACTGTTTGTGCAAGGACAGTCGAGCCTGTAGTCTTCCTCGCAGCAGTTTTATGGTCCTCTCCATGTGACTGGCACTCAGAGCACTTCCTCTCAGCCCCGACTGAAACACACACTTTATTACATCACAATATCGTCCGCTTTATGCTGATGTCAATCATTTTAAAAAACACTCATTTTAGACACTATCGATATGGTCGCAGACATTGAGCATTCAAGACTCGCTTACTAACACAACATAAAAATGGTTTAACAAGAACACCAAAGAAAATTTTAAATGTAAAATGTGTAAAGTAAGAATATTATTAAAAAATATGTACAGCCACACACACACACACACACCTGTGCACCATCAGAGGAGAACTGCAGGCCGCCCAGTTTCTGCACCCAAACGTATGGATGTCCGAGATCTGATACATAATCCGAAAACGTAGTGATTCTGCACAGAAAGTCAATTTAATTTAATTTTATTTAATTAAGAAGCAAAGCCTATTTTAATGGCAAACTCAGAGTAGTAAAAGGGTGTGTTCACACTTGGCATGTTTGGTTGGATTAAAACGAACCCTGGTGCGATTGCTCTGTTAGTGCGGTTCATCTGAATAAGTGTGAACGCTGCCATCTGAACCCTGGTGCATCAAACACACGGACCGAGACGCTGAAAAGATGAGTCTCGCTCCGCTTCTAAACCAACTCTGGTGCGGTTCGAATGAAATATGAACACAACACGGACTAAAGACAGGATGTGATGTCACAAGATGCGACCCTAAAAAGGACAGAATGGATACCTGGAGTTTTTTCTCATCATAGTCGCGATATTTCCCATCACAGTTCAGTACAGGATCAGAACCGCGTCTCCTCACAGCAGATCTTGGTTTGTGTGTGACGGAGGGATTCCTTTTGACTCCTTTACACATTCTATAAGCTCTTTGCGAGTTCTCAGCTGGTCAAAATACCATCATATGTGACCAATCAGGTTGTGAACACATCCCTGTGCCTTTAGGTTCAGTGTTAAAATGCCAGTGTGAACACTAAGCAGACCAGGACTAAATAAAAAATTTTTTGGTCCGGACCAAACGAACCGAACTACAAGTGTGAACACACCCTAAATTTAAATAATTATAATAATAATAAAACTTTGATGTAAATAATGTAAAAAAAATTGTACAACAAATATAGTAAAAAAAATCTAGCAATTACATAAGCTCTTTCAGTTTTATATGTAATAAATAATCAAGAATTTTTCCAGAAGAAATCTTTTTGTCCATTAATAACATTTCTAAATATCATTCATTTCAATTAATTTGACTATGTCACTATTACTATTCTACAGAGTACATTAAGGGACATGGTGATGGAAAAATATATGAGATGGGAAGAAAAAATAAATTTCAATGCTTTTGCGTTCTCTCACAAAATGTTTGCGTTTCCCAGAGAAACTTTGCATTCACTCGCTAACACAAAGTTTCTTGTGAGAGTGCAAACATTTTTGCGAGCTGACAAAAATGTTGAAATATATTTTTCCCCTCCAATCTCATATTTCTTCCACCACCATGTCCCTTTGTCCGGCTCTGTACAATTCAAACTCTGGATAATGATAATAAGATGAATATAAAGTGGAGACGTCTGTCTTACCCGACTTTATCAAACTGGTAGCGGTTGGAAGGGTTGGGCGTCTCTTTGCCGTGATCAGACGCATAAAGACAGTTCAGCAAACTCTCCGGGTTCAGAAGCTCGCTGTGACAGACACGTAACCGCTGTTAGAAAACAAACAGCTACAGAAAACATCTGACCGTTTATGTTTTGGGTTTTGGTGCTGTTGTACGGACCCGGCGCTGATGGCCCCAGACAGATCCGTAGAGGTGGAAACTTTGGTCTTCACAGTCAGAATGTTGAGATTCATGAGATAATAGAAAAACAGATGCAGGACACTGCCGTCTGGAGAGAGAGACAGAGAGAGAGAGAGAGAAAAAAAAAGGATCATGTGACACTGAAGACTGGAGTAATGATGCTTAAAATTCAGCTTTGATCACAGGAATAAATTACATTTTAACATATATTCACATAGAAAACAGTAATAATAATATTTCACAATATTACTGTTTTCACAGTTTTTTTTCATCAAATAAATGCAGTCTTGGTGAGCAGAAGTGACTTCTTTCAAAAACATTAAAAGATCTTACTGACCCCACATTTTTTACGCTAATATATATATATATATATGGAAAAAGAATGGAAAGCAATGATAAACACGTTGATTCCAAGAACACTACTGAGAGTGATGATGCAAATGAATTCATTCAGTTATTAAATATGGTTTAATAGTTTAATATGGTGCAGCAGTGCACTGTGGGTCAGTTTCACGCACCTTTACACTTGAGGTCCACGCAGAGCGAGAGAGGGTGACGTCTCAGCATCTCTTTACGCTTGTCATCCAGTTGAGCTCCTACAGTCGCCCGCCGGCGCTTCTGAACAGAGAGAGACAGGAAATGACAACATTAACACACAAATGACAAGATAATGAACTGGAGAGGATAAAACCAGATTCTGACCGTGTTCTGTTGCTCCTCCTCTGCGTCCGAATCACTTTCGTCATCTGAGACAGAAACAGGACATGAAATATAATACTGCACTGATCATCACACATACACACAAATCAAAGACGCGCAGTGTAACGCAAAGCTGAGATGTTGTTTCCCAGAGAGAAAAACAATGTGTTGTCGGAGGAAAAGATCCACGAGAGACTAAAGATGGCGTATTTTTCCCCGGTTTAATTAGATAATTCAAGTCAGAAAAAGCAGACAAATAAACATTCAACTCTGGTCACACATAGAACTGGAAATAAAAGAAAGTGTACTAAAGTCGGTAGAGCGGTTATCTCTTCTCCTGCTCACCTTTCACATCTAATACACACTAGGGCTGGGCGATATGGCCAAAAAAAAATATCACGATAATTTTTTTTATATCAGTCGATATCGATAATTATCACGATAAAAGTCAAATCTTTATTTCTTTAAAGTTTAAAGGCAGATTTTTGCTCCTAAGTGAAAGTTGTAGAAACCAGAGCGTTAACTGTGGTTTTAAACTACTCTTTATTGTCAGAACATATCAAGACAAACACTTGCCAAACTGAGGTAGAACATTCAAACATTTGTCATTTTTCCTTAACAAAATAAATATATTTATTGGACAATTTCTTAGTTTCTGCATGTGCTGATTTATTTATTTATTTTTTTGGTAAAATGTAATATTCTGACTGTTTGAGTTTTATTAAACTTAACCATTGGTCATCCAGTATCATGCATTTAGATCATGATAACCACAGATAAAACCAAGGATAGCCTATAGCACCTCACTATCATGGCAAAATGTAACTTTATGGTTTCTATGGTATTTGTATGAAAAACAGTAGCCTAAATACATTATTAAATACTGTAATTATATTCCATTAGTCCTTTAATACATTGTCTACATTAATAATATAATACAATTCAATTTGTATAACCTACATTTCATGGTGCAGTTAATATTACTAAGCTAACAGTAAATCCGTGGTAAATGATGGGAATTTCAGCCTTCAGACTGTATCGTTGCGCACAGTTTGTCAGCGCTGTTTCATCTGCCTTTAAGCTGGTTTAAATCACTGAGACATTTGTGTTCCTCGCTGAATTCAAGCGCTTCTCACTGGATCTCGTGACGAGAGCGATCAGAGTAAACGCATCTGCTCTAGTGAGCTCGCGCCATCTCGCGCTGCGCTGCTGTTTGGACTTTGAGCCGAGCGGATAAATGGTCCGTGTGGCGCGCGGTTCAAATGAGTTTCGTTCCGCTTTTGGCACATAAACATTATCGAACATTTATCGACCTCTTGATATCGTTTTATCGAGAAAAATTATATCGCGATAATTATCGTTATCGTTTTATCACCCAGCCCTAATACACACACACTCTCTACACACATGCGCAGTTCTCATCATACATCGAATCACCGTTACAACAGGTACCTTGCGAGTCCTCCGGGGGTCTGGACAGAGCTTTGGCCTCATCCACGTCTCCACTGATGCTCACAGACAGATGTTTGTCTGAAACACACAATTGCATGATCTCATGAACTAGGATTCATCAGAAACACAAGGTCTTGCAGGTGCCGCTGAGAACCTTACCGCAGGCCTGTCCGTACGCCCCGGCCTGGACCAACAGCACATACAGAGGCGGCGGCAGGTGACGGGCGACCTCGGCCTGCTTCTGCATGTGCTCGAACGGCATCTTCAGATACTCCTGCACTGGGACAGACGCCTGTGAGAGAGAGCGAGAGATCCGTCAGTCTCTTCCTGTCTAAGTGAAACAGAATAAGATGCGATGTGACAAAAGAGGCTTTCGGACCGGAGGAACTTTTTCATAGTTACTAGAACTATTAGCGGAAGTACATGAATTTTGGCGTGTTCGCACCACAGGAACTGGGAACCATTTTGAAGGAACTAATTTAGCTCTTATTTTAGAGTCGGGTCTAAACCAGCACTATAGAGCTGGTAAGTCCCGCCCCCTCCGCTAACCCCGCTGGACCTCTAGGTTGAAAAATCGTCAAAGCAAGTGAATGGGAGAAAATAATTATTTTCTGGTCCCGTTTGAATTGTGCCATGAATGTGAACATATGTTGTCTGTGAATTTTTTATATAATCTTTCGTGTGAAGAATGCTACAATTTAGCGGGTAGAAGTTTGATACGGTTAGACTTTGTGTGAGAGCACTTTGTGGACTACAACTCCTCGCTGCTTTCAGCGCGTTTGAAACGTCAACACCACTAGCACACGGACACTAGCTCACGGATCCCGCTAAACATGGCTGTGTCTTTGGTGCACTTCACCGCCTTCTTTCAGGGAGAGGACAAAATCGTTGAGGTTGGTGAAAACCACGGGTAAGTCAACTTTATGGGGTGACGTCACATAGGCGACATGTAGTCTTTCTCGTTATGTCTTTTCCACAACTGCTAGCCGAAGAATCATACCATATACTGTCAAACTCGTAACATGAAAGATTATATAAAAAATTCACAGACAACATATGTTCACATTCATGGCACAATTCAAACGGGACCAGAAAATAATTATTTTCTCCCATTCACTTGCATTGACGATTTTTCAACCTAGAGGTCCAGCGGGGTTAGCGGAGGGGGCGGGACTTACCAGCTCTATAGGAACTACAGTGATGTTAGTGTTCGCTGATTGGCCGAATGCACACGAAACACTCCAGAAACTCACTCTATGCACATGAAAAACAGTGATAGATGGGTCTCTTAATCTTCACGCTGAGGAGAAAATCTAACGCAACTGAGGACACCAAGCGAAACATGATTATGTATTTCTGCTCAGCAACACTGGATACGCTAATACCTTTCCATATACTGCCTATGTATAACAGTTCTATCTAATAACGTATAAATGAACAAGGAGAATGGCCCTCATTTATCAAAAGTGCGTACACCAAATTTCCAGCGTACACCTGGCGTACACCCAAAACCACGGTGACTTTGAGATTTATCAATATGGACTTTGGCGTACGGCACGCTCAAATCCTACACCTGCTCAGGAGGTGGTGTACGCACGTTTTGAGTGCGGGAATGCGCAGAAAAACAATTCCTAACACCACAAAACGCACTGACAAACTAAAAGATATGATATATTATGACCCACTGTAAAAAAAACAACAACATAGTAATTATAAACTTCAATGTTTATTTTTGTGCAACATGGACTTCAATGATTAATTTGTGTGACTTTACCAAATCATTTGATTTGTAGGCATATGTATTCCTTCAGTTGCGAGCCTGTGCGCTTTACCTGACGTTTCAAGCCTTGTTTATACTTTCGCCTGGCTCCGCAGCGCGAGTCTCCGCAGACTGCGCGCGCACCTCCCCAAACTGACGAGGCGTTTATACTCGACGCGCTCGCCGTTGTACTATTCTTTGAAACGATGGTTAGGCAGGGTTAGGCCCGGCAGGTATGCACGGACTGGGTTTAGTAATGAAAGGCTTTCAATGACCAAAAAAATAATTCAGACTGACAAAATAATAAAAATGCCATTCTTCTTCTTTTAAATAATAATAATACAAATAATAATAACGACATTCTTCTTCTAAATAACAATAAGCGTCATTAATAATAAAAATCTGGAAATCAATTTTGTTTCTTTCCACTTCTCTGGTTTCGCTTTCTCTTTCTCAAAGAAGTTTCTCTTTAATTTGCCGTCTTCCGTGTGTCCATGGCGTAAAATGAGGGCGTGGGGGGAGCGGAAACTTGAATATATAGGGGCGTGTTATTCTAATGACGATCGATTTCAGCCGCAGCATTTATCAAGGGCAGGTATTGCGTACACCAGAATTTCAAAGGTACGCACAGCTTCATAAATCAGGCGATGAGAGGAGTGTAAGCATAATCTTACGCCAATATATACGCCCGTTTCTACGCAAGATTGATAAATGAGGGCCAATGTGAGCACTGCGTTAAGGCTCTGGCGTTCTCAGTGCCGTCAAGATAAAGGTCGCAACAACAACTTCACTTCAGAGTTTCTACTGGCAGTGCGAATGCAAACAGGAAAATGTTCCTAGGGGAACCATTAGTTCTCAGGGATCCACCCTGGTGGCTTGTTCCTAGAACGACCCGGTGCGAAAGCCCCTTTAAATATATATTATATATGTCAGTCTAAGGTTTCACCTGCATGATGTTCTGCAGTCCAGGTTGTAGGCTGCTCAGATATTCTCTCTTCTGCTCAATGGCTTTCTGAATCTTCTCCTTACTGGTCAGAGACGTCTTATACTGCTCCGCCAACCTGCATTATGGACCGCCACAGATGTTTAATGATGTTGCTGAAGATTTAGGCTCAATCCCAATTCACCCCTTGGCCCTACCCCTCCATTTTGCGCGTTCCCGTGAAGGGGTAGGGTTGTCTCGATTCTCTTTCGGTTGGAGGGGTAGGGGTAAGAGGAAGGGCCAGATAGCCCTTGAAACGAAGATTTTTCGGGACCACACTTCAAACGAAGGGGTATGAGAAATGTACCTGCATACACCGGCTACAGAGGCAACATGACTGCCAATAATCATTTTCCTTATGTCACATTCAATCTTGTGTTTACGGTCATGTTCTTCAAAGAAACGGTTGCAAAAAAAAAAAATCGCTAAAGTTCGTTAACAATATGACGCGTGTAAAAAGCAAAAGTTTGAAGCGAAGTGGACGCGCGAATGAGGCGAATTCACGTCCACCGCGCCGCACTAAACGCCTCATTCGCGCCGCAAGACCTCCAGATGCGCGTAAACACGTTAAGCTACGTTCACACTACACGCGACGCAATTCCATTAATTTTCAATGGGGAGCGGGCGACTTCCGGTGACACGCGCAGTCGCGACCGTTGGCGACTGGATGGGGCGTGTCTGGCGACGCGACAAAGTTGAGATCTGTTCAACTTTATGCAAATGAAGAGCGACTTTCGGGAGTGACAACCAATCGGAGTGAAGTCAGTAGGGCGCGCGTGATCCATCACTCTTCAGTGCCGAGACAAGATGATTGAGAAGTTTATTTTAGTAGTCAGAAACGGTCCAATATAGTATGATATGTCTCCGTGTACATACAGTGGTATTTGCCGTGCTGACTCCGAGCCTGAATGGTTTCGTGAACTCAGAAAGACCAGTATTTGCCCATTTGCTGCAGTTAAATAGCCGCGATAGCAAAGAGCACTCGCTGTTTCTCATTCATCTTTAATATTATGCATTTTATGTACTGATTCCATTTATATTTAAACTTTTCCTTCCAAAATGTTAGCTTGTAACAGCAAGAAAACAGATTTGTTGTCTACAACTGTGAATGTCACTCATAAACATTACTAGGCAACCAGTAGTGGGAACGCCCACTAGTGACCTCAACGCCAGCCACTGGCGACATGCACCGACAAAGTCGCTTGTAGTGTGAACGGGGCTTTAACATTGAAATCACTCGCGCCAGACGCTCTATTCGCGTTTGGTGTGAACGCAGCTTTAGGCGTCGAAGATATCGTCATCTCCGTTGTTTTCTGCGAACTTCAGTAGAAAAATGCAAAAAATAGCTGTAACTCACGCAAGACTACAGCTGACGACGGCATCTTGGAAGTTTGTGATAAACATTGGCGCATCTCCTGTGACGTAGGCGCTAGCAACGACGTACAATGACGTGTAACGGTGTAGTAGTGGTGTCCCATTTCTTAGGGGAATATTTTCACCCCTACGCCTTGCCACTCTGTTTCAAGGGGCAAGGGTAAGGGGTAGGCGAAGGGTTAGGGGTAGGCGAAGGGGTATAAAATAGAATTGGGATTGGGCCTTAGAGGTATTTGAGGGCTATGGAGGGTCGCTGATGTGCGTTACCTCTTCCTCTGCTCTAGTTCCCAGTCCAGGCGTGCGAGCGTGAGCTGGTGCTGATCGTCCCGTGTGACGTGAGGGCGCGAGATCTCAGCCGGAGCCTCCTGGAAGAACTCCTCCTCACTCACCAGCTCGATCTCCTCATGCTGAGACCTGGAACACAGAGACGTTAACATCTGCTTCACACAGGTGCCATACTAGCCATTAGCATCTGCTCTACGTAATTGAGTAATGTCAACGTGTTGTTCCAGCCCTGGAAAAATGTTTATTCACTCTAGACATTTGTTTTCCATGAGATTTTCAGGCCTGGAAATACATTTTAAAATTCCCTGGCACTCACTTGAACTCAAGACATTTTCCGATCTCTTTCTGCAGGTGCATGACCTCATAGAGCAGATTCTGCAGCTGCAGGTGAAGAACATCCACTCGCTGCTTCGCCTGCGGACAGAGAGAAATACTGTTGGCTGAAACAATCATTTATCAAGCATGTTAAACATAAAAAACTGGACTGAAACTAGAATCAAACAAGCCTGTGAGTGCGCATATGCTAAATCAGATCAGTGTTGTTAGTGTTGACTGTGTTCACCTCATGTGTCTGGTCTCGGCCTTTCTTCAGTCGCATGTGTGCCAGGCGGTTGAGTTTCTTCAGGGTAATGAAATGAACGCTGCTCTGTCTGCGTCTCTCCTCGATCTCTACACTCTATAGGACACATAAAGCAAAAGGTCAGTTCCATTTAATTCCATTGTCCGATTTTAGACACATGGCAACTGTGAAACTCACTCCGTCTTTCACGCCGCCGGCTTTCAGCTCCTGGATTTCCGCCATGAGTTTGGCCAGAGCGGCACACGTGTCCTTATACAGCATGTAGTCCTGCTGCGGGTCTCTGCCCTCAAGCTCCACCTCCTCATTATACACACGGACCTCCTGAGGGACACACACACACACACAGAGTGACCAGAGAACACCCACACACACACACAGCCCTGCCTACATGATCTGTGAACCAGCAATGAAACTACAAAACCGTGAGATATGAGCCTCCTCACCCGAAAGTGACACAGAAAAGGTGTCGACAGCTGAGCAGGATCCAAAATCACATGCTGATGGCGGGTGAATTAAGAAAGTTTAATTGGCAGTAATTATTACAGCTCTCTGAAATACTTGATTCTTGGTCGAGCTGAATAACTGAATATTTTAATGTATAATATTTTTAAAAATCGAAACATTATTTTTATTATACCTAACTTTATACATTTAAAAATGTGTATTATAATAATAGTATTACTACTACTACTACTAATAATAATATTGATAATAATAATAAAAAATATATTGTTATACTCAGTATTTTTGTTATAATGAGGCTAGACTGCATAATTGATTGTTAGGTTAGTTTTATTGATTTATATAGCACATTTAAAAACGACAGTCGACCAAAGTGCTGCACAAAAGTAAGATAAAAACATAAAACAAATAACAGAATAACACAAAACACAAATTATTGTTGACAATGACCTATTTTTAATTTATAACAATAATTAAAATTAATATTAGAGGTAATGCTTTTATTAATTAATTATATATATATACACATCTTTTGTTATATTAAATATTTCTGTTGATGTTAAAATCTATATAATTGCTATATATAGCTATATATATATATATATATATATATATATATATATATATATATATATGAAGATTATATTCCTCAGAAATATACTGTCAGTTTATTTATAACATTAATATTGTTTGTTATTCATACAGAATATCATTTTTATCTCCTACTTTATTCTTTGCCATTTGTAAAATAAAATAGCCAAATTACAATATTCATTGACATTTGGTGCTCAGTAAGTGTTCATTTTGGACCCTGCAGCTGTCAGATAGAAAGAAGGAGGGCGAGAGAGAGAGACAGATCTCATAGGAACCTTATTCTTTGCTGTAAACAGCTTCCTCTGTCCGATAAGATGAGGTCCGGCGGGAATCTTGACCTACATACACACGCCACATGAGTCTCACATCAACAGATCTGCTAACTGGAGCTCATCTGAACACAACTCATGAAAGAAGAAACACATCTGAAGCCTAAATGAGTGGAATATGCTGGATTGTACCTTCACCTGCCTCAACCTGACCTTCCTGAACTTGACATCTGAACTGACTGCACTCAGCTGCACATGAGAGTTATTAGAGAAAAAGAATGAGTAGAGGGTTAGTGGACTGCTCTGCTCAAATCATCTCGAATGCATTTCACAGCCGCTCACTTGATCACTCTCTCCTCGACCGCGCTTGGCTTCTGGAGTTCCTCCTTCACTGCGGATGACCTTCGGCTTTCTCTTCTTCACAGCGTCTGAGGACATGACTGATTAAAGAGATCAGAATGAGCATAAATCAGATCACAAGCAATGATTTAAAAATAAAATAATAACTTGTGTCAGTTGTCAAAATGCCTCCAAACAGAAACTACAACCTCCTGGAATAAAATATGCTTTCATGTATTACTACTACAATATTTCATAATAAAGCCGAGGACATTTTAAAAGATTATGAAGGGGAAATTAAGAGTTCATTTCTAAATCACTTATTATTTTCACACAGACTATTTTATGTAATTGCTATTTATATTTAATCTACTTCAGTGTTGTTATTGTTAGCTAAACTATTAAATAGATTTCAGTAACTGAAATAAAGCTGAAATAAAAATAAACATAAACATTAAACTAAAAATAAATTGAAGCTAAATAGAACCATTTAAAAACTAAAACTAATAAAAATGACAAAAGCACGTAGCAAAATTAGTAAAACTTTAACTAATAAATTAAATATTATAAATATATATAAATAATACTAAAATAACTCATCTGCTTTGAGTAAGACGTCAAATGTCTTTTAAATATCACATACTACGTTATATGTATCGTACGTTTCTTTATTATGTATTAGTTTAGAAAATTATATCATATATTCATAGCTAGTTCAATAAACTATGCTATCAGGTTAGCTTCTTGATGAAGTAAGTTAACAACAGATCAATTTAAACGCTCGAAATGTATCATGTTGTGTTTAAATTAGATTCACCGATAAATCTAGAAGCATAAAATCTCACCTTTCAACTGCTGTTATCCAAATTAAGCATGTAAAAAATTAATTTCAATATTAACTTGTGTCATTCAAACAGCAAGAATGCGCAGGCTGGATGCGGGATGAAACGACGGAAAGCACTTCCGCTGCTGGATTACATAATAAAAGATCTCTATATCAGACAAAAAGGTCCGAGCGAAAAATATCTATTCCTCATAAAATGAATGACAGAAAAAAACCACAAAAAAAAAAATCACATTTAATTTAAACGCCCGATTTATATTTAATTCATTTAGATTGTATTAATGTTGACTGGTGTTTTTTTCTTTTCTCATATTGATTATATCACATAACAAACACATAATGCGTTTAATACTATTTTAATTACTTTGAACTACATTATTTAAACTAAGTTGCACAAAACACAGTGTTATCTTTATTTAGATCAAATCTAACATGTAAGAGTTGTAATTTATGCTTCTTCGCCACTGGACTTTTAATTTGGAATTAAAGCTGTCTTGAAGGAAAGCCACCTGTGAGGAAGTTGCTTGCGTTGCTATCAATCAATATTTACATTACTACATTTCAACCTGGTCAACGGTAAACGTCCCTACGCGCTAATTAAATGAACGTAATTAGAGGTAAGTGGTCGGTAAACTTTATAATATGATCAAATTATGATAACAATTTAGTTCATGTGTCAAATACAATGTTTATAGCCTACTTTGTGCAGTTTAGAAGTGAGCTATGTTATCAATAACATACTAACATACTATTATTATTATAATTATGTTATTGTGTTTGCCGCATTAAGTACGGTATGAGCACTTTTCAATGTACAAACATGAAGAACCCATATAAGTATTTGATTATAGAACTCATTTGCATACTACACACTACATATGCTACAATGTTTAGTATACAACTAGATCACACTGAATGGGACTGTATCTCATAATGCAAAGCACTCGACTTGGCCTTACATTTACAGTGTTGCAAACAGTGTTGGTGTAATGAATTACTAATCTAATTACTGTTATTTATTTAATTACTTGTCCCTTGAAAAAGTACACATTTTTTTCTGTTATTTATTTACAGTTACTTTATGTAATTGCATTAAATACTGTATAGACTACAACAATTTTATATAAAACAATAGTGGATTCAACATCAAAATGTAATGTTAAAACGTATGTTTTTAATGTGGCACTTTGGTCAGTTCAAGAATAATATATGCAATTGTATATTGTTTCTTTGAAATAATTAAAAGAGCAGTTTCAAGTCCATCCTTGTATTGTTCAACTTGTTGAGGTTGATATTACTAATAAGTAATCCAATATTTTTTATAATTACCAATACAATACTAATACTGTATTGTATACACTGTTGATTACTAGTAGGTAGTAGGCCTAATTAATTACTTTTTTGTTTTAATTACCCAACACTGGTTATAAATAAGATGGAAGTCATTACAATGAATAATTTGACATGCGTTTATATATATATATATATATATATATATATATATATATATATATATATATATATATATATATATATATTAGACCTACTATTTAAGTTTAATTTATTTCTATTTCGGTTTTAGTTTTTATTTATTTCCCGTTAGTAATTTTAGTGCTTCAACTTAAGCTTATTTCAGTCAATTGCCAAACTAACATTTCTAATTTTCATCTAATGTTTCTATTTTATACTTATATTACTGTATACTTTTAGTGTATACTTACTGCTTTTTAAAAACCAGAGGCTCTGTAAAATTAAATTATACCATTTGTTGTTTAGTTTTTTTATGGAAATAGTGGGAAAAGACAGTATTCAGTAAGTAGTAAGCTAGCATTCCTTTCTGAATACAGACATTCAATATTTTGCATGGTTTAAACCTCACAGGTGGTGTCTTCGCTCCTGGTGCATTATGGGTCAGTGGAGGCCCGTGTCTAACCTGAGAGATCAGGTCTCTCGACACCCTCCTGTGGTTGTGTTCTTCCTCAGTCTGCTGATCATCTCCATCACTTTCGTCTGCACTGGACTTTACTCTCAGAATCACGACATCAGGAACCCTGACATAAGCGTAGTGAGTGTGGCGATCACTGCTGTAATGTTTGGGTTCTTCTTTACTGGCTAACTCATACCATACGCTTGTTTTCCAGGACTGGAACGGGGTTCTGGGTTCTATTGCTGGTTTTCAGTTCTGCACACATGTGAACGACACAGATGCACCGCTGGAGGAAGACTCTCCCCGAATGGTGGAGCATGCAGATACAACAAATATTTCCATGAGCACGTCTCATGTTTCCTTACTGGTGCCGCTGGTGTTTATAGGGGACGTCCCAGACGACACTGTCATTAGTGCCACAATGCTGGGCAGCCAGCTGGGCATCAAAGGTTTGTGTGTATGAGATTTTAGTATTATTATTTAATTTATTATTATTATTAGAGTTCAGATGCAAAAGTGCCATCTGAAATTTTCTTCTAGAATGATCATTTTTATCAAGCTTGTATATTTAAGTTCAGTAATTTCACTTAAATGGCAATGCAAATTACCTATTAATTGTCATTTAGGTGAAATTACTGAACTTAAATATACAAGCTTGATAAAAATGATCATTCTAGAAGAAAATTTCAGATGGCACTTAGAGGCTTTTGCATCTGAACTCTTCATATATATATTTTTATATAATTTATTTTTAATTTAAATTTTAGTGCAAATTTGAATCATTTTGCTATGTGATCTTTTGGCATTTTTATTAAATATAATATATATATATATATATATATATATATATATATATATATATATTAGTGCTGTCAAATCGATTAATTGCGATTAATCGCATTTATCATAAAAGTTTGAAAATATATGTGTGTGTATATATATACGTATATTTATACTATATATATATAAATATAAACAAACAATGCATTTAGCGATTAAATGATTTGACAGCACTAATATATATATATATATATATGTACACTACAGAAGGCGTTCATGTCCAAATTTAACCTACGATAATATTTACGATAATTCCGATAGCATGTGAAGGCAGCGTTAGACTTTCATATGTTCTGTTCTTTAAATGTTGTGACTGTATTATTTTGTAATAGACTATATTAAGACATATTTAATGGAGAGGAGATATGGAAATGTATTGCATAACAGTTGTTTTGCCTGTTTTTTTTTTAATATTGCTTTCTCCTAATGTCTACAGGGGCTGGAGCGAAAGCATCCGTGAACATTTCTCTGTACCTCCACTCTGATGTTCCCAACAATCAAACTCCTGCTGGGACGAAGACCAGTCGACCGCTGAGCTGTCTTCATTTCACAGCCCTGACCCACGTTCTCCCTCACACCCCGTGAGAAGCTTATACATACACACAGCCCATTTTTGTTGTGAATAAACATCCTGCAAGCTAATTTACTAATCTTTTAGGTCGCCTCCAGAATGCCCAGCTGCGGAGAACGTGGATGAGAGCGCTTCCCCTGTCAGGACGGTTGCTGTCGAATCAAACAAGCACAATTCCCCACACTGCTTTGGTCTGGAGTTCAAATCAGATCCACACCTGACGGTCCTGCTCACTAAGGTAGAAAACACAATGCAGTCGTTCAGACAGAATCAGCTAAATATTGAATTAGTGAACATATAATTGGCAGGGGATTCTTTCTGTTGGAGCTCTACGTGTGCAGATTCCATATCAAGTCACTTTTATTTAGCACAAAATAAATCTTCATTGGCATCGATGCTTCCATGAAGAACCTTTAACATCCATAGAATCTTTCCGTTCCATAAAAGGTTCTTTATAGTGGAAAAAGTTTCCTTAGATTACCCAAATGTTATTCACACTAACAAAAGAAGGTGATTCTTTTAAAAATGTCCACTGAATGGTTCTTTGGAGAACCAAAAAATATTTTTTCTTTGGAATTGCTGCAAAAAATAAATCTAGTAGCACTTTTATTTTAGTCATTTTTCCCCACGTACTATGTACTTATTATAGTTATTACAATAACTAGGTAATAACTAGTTACTCATCCTGAACCTACCCCCGTAGTTACCTTATATTACCCAGTACTTTCTTATAGTGGAGCGGCTAAGTGATATAATCGTTCAGTTTATGATACAAGCGCGAAAATTGGCATGAGCAGTCTCCATGGGTCACTTGACAAGAAAATTGTCCGAGCCACTTGAAATTTCAAGATTTTTCATTTTTCAAGATGGCCGGCACCTTAGTGGAGCAGTTAAGTGATATAGTGGTTTATTTGGTGATACAAGCATGAAAATTGGCATGAGCAGTCTCTGATGGTCACTAGACAATAAGCCACCCACAGCTACTTGAAATTTCAAGATGGCGGCCATTTTTCAAGATTTTGCTCCACTAAGGTGGTGGCCATCTTGAAAAATGGCCGCCATCTTGAAATTTCAAGTAGCTGTGGGTGGCTTATTGTCAAGTGACCATCAGAGACTGCTCATGCCAATTTTCATGCTTGTATCACCAAATAAACCACTATATCACTTAACTGCTCCACTAAGGTGTCGGCCATCTTGAAAAATTGCCGCCATCTTGAAATTTCAAGTGGCTCGGACAATTTTCTTGTCAAGTGACCCATGGAAACTTCTCATGCCAATTTTCACGCTTGTATCATAAACTGAACGATTCTGCCAAACATAAGCACTTAGCCGCTCCACTATTAGGTAAGTACAGGTACTGTAAAATAAAGTGCAACCCAAAAACCCTTTTGGAATCTTTATAGCTTTTAAACGGGAAAATGTTCCGTCGTTAAACAAATTCTATTTAAACTGTAATGCAGCTCTACAGAAGACAATAGTATCATTATTCAGCTTAATTTAGTTGTGTTATTTCAGTTTCAGTCCAATAACTGCATCAGTGTGTACCATCATATAAGCAGCATCTAGCTAACCTCTCCACTTCTTTATTGTTTGACTAGGATGAAAAAGCCTTGTGCCGGTATCACCTGTTGCTGGTCAGTGTTGCACTGCTGGTTGTCTGCATCCTCATGAGTCTCTGTGGAAGTTTCTCTTCACGTTCATCACGTTCTTACCAGGGGATCGATCTTCAAAAGGTAGTACCTGCTGTAGAGCCCTCTAATCTTTAGTATTAAACTCTTCTCTGATGTGCATTTTTTCATGATTTTTATTGCATGAATTAACATGTGTTATACAGTTTGTTTGAAAAGTGTTTCAATTTTAAATTATTCATAGGGATCACTGCTGAGCCCATGAGAAACATCTGCAGAACATCCACATTTGAGCCTGAACTGGCTGTCAGAAGGCATGAAGACACTTGCTGCAGAAAGAAATTAGTGTTTGGGTATTCAACAATTTTCCATTGCCAACATGTTGGTCTTGTGCAACTAAAAAAATGCATCCAGTTATGCAGGTTGCTTGCAGTGCCATCAGAACAGATCTGGTCTACACTTGACGTGACTTTATTTCATGTTTCCTTGCAACACTATGATTATACAACTGTTCTCAACTGAACATAGATCACAATCCAAAGAACATAACCTGAGATGTATGATTATAATACAACTATACTCCAAGAGGAAGTTAGATTGGAAGCTTTCTTTTGATGTCACGTTATATTAATTTTATTTAAATGCATTAAATACACATCATTTGTTACTTTTTCTAAAAACAAAATGTATTAAAATATTCCACTGTGTCCTTTCTGCTTGTGTAATGGTGTCTGCACATTATTCAGTGGTGAATAAAACTGCACACAAAACGCACTTACCGGTTGTGGACAACACTTCACACAAAAAAACACTTAT
This sequence comes from Squalius cephalus, assembly GCF_949319135.1. Classification (NCBI taxonomy): domain Eukaryota; kingdom Metazoa; phylum Chordata; class Actinopteri; order Cypriniformes; family Leuciscidae; genus Squalius; species Squalius cephalus. The sequence goes on from NC_137144.1 coordinate 25,420,503, forward strand.
TAGCTAGAAACTGGTGAAAAGATCTTGAAGTGAACACTAATTCACAAAGAAAGCAATTCATGACAGCAAAACAACATCTGGCGTTATATCACAATTTAGCTAAATGTGATATTACGGCCTGGTTCCACAGACAGGGCTTAGATTAAACCAGGATTAGGACATTAAATAACTTTTATAAATGTGCCTTAGAGATAAAAAAAAACATTACTGGTGTGCATCTTGAGACAAAACAATGGCACTGGCATATTTTAGATGTCAGTGCAAGTTGTTTTCAGTTAAAACAGCACAAACATGCATTTTAATATGGGACTATAATAATAAGGTTTCGACATATAAGATTAATCATTAAGTCTAACAGGCATATTAAATGTTGCAAATTAAACTGCCTTTAAATGTAATATTAAAAGGTTATAGTTACCCATTTTATTTTGTAAAGGCAAAAATAATAATAGTGCATATATTTGATATTGATATAAAAAATCCCAACACGACGCATTCTCCAAAGCCCGCCCATAATGTAAAAGGAAGAACGCGTTTTCTTATTGGCTAAAAAGTGCGCGTCGCACATTTTTGGTGTTGTTGCGGTTTACAGAGACAAGCGCTGTCATCATAGACAGCCAGGTGTGATTTCTTAACCATTTATGGGTAAAACACATTAAAAAGCAATGCATACAGCGCTTTGAAATCAATACATGTTTGAAGTGATCAAACAGCGTGTTTTATGTTCAGAAAACACGGCAGACATTTTGTCCCCTTCGTCCATTACATACACCTTTCATCATCAGCATCCCCTTTTTACCAGGAACGATTGTCTAAAAAGCCTACACGTTTTACACCTTTAAACAGAAAAATATATGCAATCAACGTATCTAACCAAACGCGACTGAATTCATGCTAACCTGTATTTTAATATCACATAAAAGTTGTCTTATCGTGATTACCTTTTATATGATTTTAAAACCAATCGCAGAAGACCAGCTTATCGATTAGTCGTGTTGTGCTTTAGCACGATTCCCTCCCCGCGTTTTTCCACACCACATTCCTTCATGGACCAGCAAACTTACTTCCTGCTTTACGTTGAATGACGGCGACTTCGACTAATCAGACGCGAGTAATGAGTCAGCGGGAAATGTGATTGGCTGAGCGTGGCGAGGAGGGCGGGGCAAGCTGTCTCAGTGCTCGTGTGTGTTGTTCGAGGGAAAGCGCTTGCTGGAGCGATTCGAGGCCTTGCATCTACTTTCTATGAACGAAAAAGGAATAAACACGTTTTGTTTCGTAGTTTTCCTCATGCAGCAGGCAGAAATCGTTGGATAAAAAGAAACGGAGGTAGAAGAGTGGTTAAATGGTTTGCATTATTGAAATCACATTTACTGCTTGTGTTACTGTACAAAGGCTGTTGGTTTTTGTAAATGAAGACGGTTGTTTCTGGCCAGGCCGCAGTTATTTGACCAGTTCTTCTGTGCATGCTTTAATGTGTGAGCCAGGGGTTAAATTTGATTGATTTAGATGCTGATTTGAGTGTTTGGCGAATGAAAGTGTTAGCAGTTCAGTGTCTGCTGTTGCATGGATCTCAAGGGCCTTGGCAGCATGTGATGGCCTCGCGTGTGTTTCTGTGTGAATTTAATCAGTTCAAGGACAGACAGTAAAAACCCCACTCATGAGCTCACCTGTCTGGGTCATTATTTAGCCTAGGAGGGGGGAAAATATGCATTATCATTTTAAATAGCTAAAGGTTCAATAAATGCATCATGGATGCTAAAGGAAAGGGTATCATTTTGGTTTGGTACATCATTTGCTGTTCGTATTAATTGACAAAAAAAGTGTATGACTAAACCTTTAAAAGAAGCACACAGAATGGCAAATGCTATAGTTTTGTATGTTTTCAACAAGTACTAATACTTCTCTCAAATTTGAGGTTATTCTCACAATAACATACTACTTTACTATTTTTGCAGTATGTGGTATGCATACTGTGCAGAGTAGGCTATGCAACTACATTTGCCAGAATGCAGTATACAACATAACACTGCGTGGAATCCCACAATGCAATGCACTTGAATACCATAGGAATGCATTGCAAATATATTGTCATCCATGAGATTCAAGATTTTTTTAGTTGAAATTGAACTAAAAATGCAATTTAATATTTTTAATTTCCAAAAAAAATTATATCACTGGATGCGACATAACAGTAACGAAGCACACTACTGTATGCAACATATTGCCCATTGTTGTCACTACTTAAAAAAAGTTTAAATCCCATAGATCCCTGTAAACAGTGTTAAATTTCCTTTTTGAACATAGTCTTTTCCAATGAGTTTGTAAACAGGTGATATATCACAATTTTGCGTTGGATGGCTAGTTTGTACTGACATGCTTGTTTTTGTTTGTTTTCTAGGTGTTGAACAATCACACATGATTCTCATGAAATGGGAAGAATGTAGAGACGAGACGTGAATACAATCAGCTAGTTTTCTTTTTTAATTTGTTTTATTTTGAGACGATGGCCTATACAAATTATAGCTCGCTAAACCGAGCTCAGCTCACCTTTGAATATCTGCACACAAACTCGTAAGTATCAATTTGAGTTAGCATTACAAATTTTCTTGCAAGCAACAAAACAAAAGATGACATGAAACCTTGTTTTCCATCGGACTGCTAAAAGTATGTGCGCCCTGACTCAATCAATCAACCAATCAGATTGGAACTTGTGATTCTCAAAAGCGGACATTTTTGTGTGCCGACATGCATTGCATGGTCCGTGAACAGTCAGTAGGATCCTGCTTCTACCCTCCATAAAGCAGTTTGCAATGACAACATACCCAGAAATTATTCATTGTTTCATGGAAAATTACTGTAGCATTGATGAGCAAAGTAATGCGCCCATTATTAATGGAATTGCAAACAAATGCATGTTATTGTGAATTGGAGGCCAAAGAACAATTTGAATGGGGATGTTGCTCAGTTTAGACATGTATAACAATGTTCTAATAATGTATGAATAATATTTTGACAAATACTTGGGTATTTATCGCCATAAAGGACAAAAGTAACATTGGCCATGAAAAAGGTCATTTCTTTTGTTGTTTATCGATTCTATTATTGCCAACAGGACAACCCATGAGTTTCTTTTTGGAGCTTTGGCTGAACTAGTGGACAACTCAAGGTACAAACACAATTTAGTTTTTAAAAATAAATATTTCTGACACTAAGGCCCTGTTTTCACCTGGTATTAAGATGAGTTTTGGTTGATCGGATCACAAGTGGACGACGGTAAATACAGTTGTTAACGTTTTGAGCTTGTCCACTTTCCACCACTTCCAGAGAGAGTTGAAAAACACATTTGACCGGGTTGCTTTCGTAGTGTAAACGCTCATGTTGTTGAATGTGTTCAAACAGCCACAAAAGACCGTCTTCTCTCCGACTACTGATCTAATGAGTAACGTTATGGGAAGAGCTCGAGCCAGACGGGATTTAAACTCTATCGGCTGAAGACCCAAGTTTGGTTTGAAGATGAAAAATGTACCAAGCACAATGTTCTCTCTCCATTCCTGATTTCTAACACACACTCACAGCGTTCGGCTGGTCTTGTGTCTGTCAGAGCAGAAACTAAAGCTGATGCTCTCCCTGTATGTGTTTCCGTTGCCTCCGGTCATGTTCATATGTAAATTACACAAGCTTATTTCATCCATTAGATCGAAAGATCTGAAAAAACCCATACATTTACTCGCCCGTAAACCCTTCCCTCGAAGAAATCAGGACAGAAGTGGTTAAAAGTGAACAAAAGAGACGGATTAAAACACCAGGTGTAAACTGGAGTGTGTCTCCCTCGTCTACTTGTGATCCGATCGACCAAAACTTACTGGCTTCTTAATAACGGCTGTAAAAAGGGCTTCTATCATCAAAAATATTTGCACTGTTGAAGTGAACATCCACTCCATTTCTTCTCTACAGAGACGCCAATGCCACACGGATAGACATCTACACAGGTTACATACAATGGTTTTAACTAGAAATAAATTTCAACATTTGCTAAAATTTGTAGTATAACAAAATAGATTGTTAATATTCATTTGTTACCACCAATCAGAGAAGAGACCAGATCTGAGAGGCGGGTTTATGCTGTGTTTTCTTGACGATGGCACTGGAATGGACCCCAGTGAGTAAAGCAAAGAAAACCAAACCCTTCATACAACAAAATGCATGCATTTTCAACTCAAGATCTCGTACACAACAGTGATGACAATAGAACTGTTTTGAATAGGTGAAGCCACTCATGTCATCCAGTTCGGCAAATCGAGCAAGCGTTTCCCAGAGTCTACTCACATCGGCCAGTATGGAAACGGATTAAAGTCGTAAGTATCATTACACTTTTCTTGGAAACCGATGAACTGACATTACCTCGTTATTTATGTTTTTTTAATGTACGTCCTGGTCTCTTTTAGGGGTTCCATGCGTATAGGGAAGGACTTCATTCTTTTCACCAAAAAAGACGACAAATTAACGTGTTTGTTTTTGTCGCGAACGTTTCATGAGGAAGAGGGTCTGGATGAGGTAAGAAGTTGATGGGGAGGCATCATACACAAACGCTCATTCTAAGCGAAGAGCAGCTCTCTAAATGCTTTTGGCCTGTTCTCATAGGTGATTGTCCCATTACCCAGTTGGGACGTGAAGACCCAGCAGCCTCTGACTCAAGACACTGAGAAGTACGCTACTGAGACTGAACTCATCTTTAAGTATTCTCCTTTTAAGAACGAAGAGCAGCTATTTCGGCAGTTCAAGAAGATCGAAGGACCCAGCGGTTGGTTTTTACAGCACTTTGTCTGAAATGAAGGCCGGTTAATTAGATTGTGTCTGTTGAGGCCGTTAAATCTGAGTATTGTGTGTTCGTAGGCACACTGGTTGTAGTTTATAATTTGAAGCTGATGGATAACCGAGAGCCGGAGCTGGATGTGGAGACGGACCACCAGGACATTATGATGGCCGGGACGCCCGTAGAGGGAGTGTGAGTCCATTCGCTAATTTTCATAACCAGGGTTGTCTAATCCTGTCCAATTTCTGCAGATCTTAGCAAGTACTCTTGTGTAGGGCTGTGCGATTAATCGTAATTGATTTTCGATTTTGGCATCCAACGATTATGAAAACACAGTAATACTTCACAGCGGTGTGCTTTTATTTCCTCCCTAAAAGACAAAACTTAAAACCCCCCTGTGGTTAAAATCAAGTTTTTAATGTTGTTTATATGTCTATGTGGTGTTTTTAATATGCTTCAAGACAAACCATGTGAAATTCAACACCATTCAAGTCAACACCATTGCTGAGTATTTTCTCCTTAAAGGTGCCGTAGAATGGATTATTTTATTATTTTAGAATGTTTCCAGGGGTGCCCTTATAATGTTAGTATGTTTTTTAGATCAAAATTTGTTATAATTTAGAAATAAAAGGCATATTTCCTAGCCTGATTTCATCCTCTGATTTGAACGCTCTGTTTGAAGGGGCGTGTCTGCTGAGAGACTTCAGAGTAAACGCCCTCTGCTGTGATTGGCTGACATGCTTGCATATGAAATATCTTGCATTACATGTAGAGCTATCTGGAAATCTTTTACTATTACAGCTTTTATACGTTTTTACTATTACAGCTATCGGGATTAATGAATCGTGAGAAGTTTAAGTATTTAGATCTATTCCCATCACATAAATGGTTGCAGTGATGAGCATTGAGCAGATGACAGCCTGTTGATCGCGTGAATGAAGATCTTATCACTGCAACGCGATCTACTGATGCATAAACAGTGTTGAACGACTTTGAGAGAAAGATTATCTGTCTGAACTTGAACAATTACACATCAGAAATTCACATAACCCACTGGTTCTTCAGAGGCTCGGATGAAGGAGCTAAAAAAATATTTTTGTGATCATTTGTACATCCAAACACTGAGCAACTGCCATGCTTCGCTCGCTCGTTTGCAAGCCATGATGTCTCTCGAGGAAAAAAACAATATCGCGCTGGATCTAGATAACACAGTGTAAATTATCGTTAATAAAATCACTACTTACCGCTTGCGGGAATATAATGTTAGTTGAAATTGCCCCCTTCGTCCGTTTGAGACGCCGAGAGAAGCCTGGCTGCTTGATATTGTTCCAGGTTAGAAAAACAGTCCATGGTGAAATGGGCAGAGCAACTAACAACTTCGAATTAAACTGTAGCGGTATCCGATTATAGATAGATAGATTATAGATAGATCTGCCATTTTCCCTATGATCCTCGCTTGTTTCTTCACCTGCAGAACCTCCGATGATTCGGCTGTGCAGTTCCGCCTGGCACTGAACATGGGCTGGCATATGGAGGCGTACATATTAATGATCCCGACTGTTGCGTCACAGTCGGTGTTATGTGGAGATTCGCCTGTTTTTCAGGGGTGTTTTTCAAAAACGAGATTTAAATAAGAAAGAGAAAACTATGGTGTTTGAGACTCACTGTATGTCATGTCCATGTACTGAACTCTTGTTATTTAACTATGCCAAGATAAATTCAATTTCACATTCTAGGGCACCTTTAAAACTGCAGTGAACCAAAGACAGTCTCAAAAACACGCTTTGAAATCGTTGGTGTTTCTGACGTCACAAACTACCTTGTAACCAATCAGATCAACGTGTGATCGTCAACTAGTGGATCTCAGTGAGTGGAGGCGGGGCTAATTTGCATATTCATAGAACCGCGTATACTAAATGAGGCAAGGGCGTAGAGTTACATTCAAGCTATTTTAAGGCATCAAGAAAAAAAATTCAAGGAAAAAAACATTGAAATATGTCATGTTGGTGATGAAAGATGAGTTTTAAGGGATAAACTTATTGACCACAGGGGACTTGACTCAGCCAAATAAGTGAGTGTTGTAAAATGCAGTCTACTGTTGCTAAACTGCGGGGTGTGATTGAAAGAACAGTTTATTGGATCCATCCATTAGCTCTTAAAGTGACAGCAGCCGTATGCCTGATACACAATGTATGATTTTGTGCTGTCCCAGATTAGAGATGACCAATCGTGGCGATTTCTTTAGTCATGGCTCCTAAACAGTGGTCCTCCGTCGTTCAGTGAGAGAGGTTCAAAGACAGCCGTTGTCACACTCTTGTGACCAAAGATAGCCTGCGATTAATTTCTGACACTGTCATAAATTTATCATGATCATCTCGCAGTGTGTTTGCTGCTACGACCTACGTCTACTAACTAGCCAATAGAAATGCAACATGAAATGGCGTATTGATCAACGCAACATGGTGCTAAAACTTAAAAACCACAATTGCCAAAGTGCGATTCATCTTGCTCTGTTTGTTCACCACTATTTGATGCCGCTTTATTCTTCTGTACTAACTTGTGCCGTAGCTTAAGATTCAATAGGCTACAGAGATTCAATTACAGATTCAATTCGGAGATTCAATTACACTGTACGACATGGATGTGGTACCCAATTTTATTAGATCCATGTCGTACAGTGTAATTTGTAATGGTCTTATAAGATTGCTGAAATTGCAGTCTTTAGCAGGCACAATATGTCATTAATGATAATCAAACAACAAATGACAAAGGGAAATCACTCACTGATCTTGCCTGAATAACTTAAGTAGATTTAATAAGGATTAATTTACATGTATACAGCAGTGTTATTTTACATTTGATTTTTCGATTTTCTTTTGTAGGCTATTACTTATCTGAATACCACTGTTAGTACATCTTCCTAAAAAACTTAAAACACTTCATTTAATTTAATTCATATTTTCATTCTGCTGTACTTATTTGTCCATTTTCTTTGTAATTAGTTTCTTTGTTCTTATTGTATTGCTGACTGTTTACTTGTCATATGTAATTGCTTTGAGGACCTTTTCCTTACATTAGTTAATCTAGTATTAATTTCGATAATTGTGAAATTTCACTGATATTTTAAAAGACTCATATCGTGAAATAAGACTTTGATCATATCATTACCCACCAATAATAGTGTTAAAAAAATTTGATTTTTGCCATAATCATCCATCATCACGAAGTCAAGGTTTTTTTTTTAATGGGATTTCAGTTAAATGGCTGAAATAATGTCTGTGGTGAACACAAGCTCAAGACACTTTCACGTTTTATTCTACGGCATAAAATACATCAGTGTTACGCCACTAGTGCTTTTTTGAAGCTGTTACGTGTCTTGAAAAAGGCGGTTGCTAACAAGTGGCTAAATGAGACTACAGAGGCTGTTGAGGAGATTAAACACCGAACAAGTAAACTCAGTCCGCTTTTACAGCATCGTTATGCTTATAATTGTGCTCTTATAAACTATTCCAGCTCAAACGTTCATGGAAAATGTTTTTAGATAAAAACTGAAAGAGTTGTCGGAGGATTAGTGATGGTAAAGACGTGGGACCCTGATGTAGTTCGTTTATAGCCTACCTTTAGCTTTTTACTTCTGGCGACTGCATTTAAGCTTCAAAATTCATAAAAGTTGTGTTCATCTGTGATAATTATCTTGATGGACAAAACGTGCAAGTGTATCATAAGCTTTTGTTGATCACAGCGCATGTTTTTAGCGATATCCAAAAGCCTATGGCTAAATCCTATTGGGTTTTTGTCGAGGGAACCAGCCTGATGCTAACTGACTAACATACTAATATACAGTGTGGGTTTTTAAAGGTCCCGTTCTTCGTGATCCCATGTTTCAAACTTTAGTTAGTGTGTAATGTTGCTGTTAGAGCATAAATAATATCTGTAAAATTATAAAGCTCAAAGTTCAATGCCAAGCGAGATATTTTATTTAACAGAAGTCGACTACATCGAACGGCCCGTTTGGACTACATCCCTCTACTTCCTTCTTTAATGACGTCAGTAGAACAGTTTTTTGACTAACCTCCGCCCACAGGAATGCTCCCTCATCTCTACCGAAATTCGTTTATGTACTTGCGCACTTCTTATAACTTACTGTGTTTACTCAGCTCTTATGGTGATTTTCTGAAGTAAAACTGACGCTTCATCTTTTGTGTGATGTACAATAAACTTTATTAAACTCATCAGTATATGTTTGATCCTCATTCAGACAGCAGACTTGTAGGCTATTAATAAATAATGGATACATACAAGCAGATGACAAATACGTTATAATAACCGTAATTAAACTACTAAACTATACCTGTTTCATCTCTATACAGCACTCTGACTCTGTAGGCATTATTGTCCGACTCGAAATGAACACCGTTACTGAGAGTTTCTGATATTATCATCATTCCGGGAGATGAAATTGTCCTGAGAGACTGAGCGCGAGCTCATGAAGCTCCGCCCCCTGGGTCGTCCAGCAGCAGCTCATTTGCATTTAAAGGGCACACACTAAAACAGCGCGTTTTTCTGAGCCCCAAAAAATGACAATTTAAACATGCTGTAAAAAATGATCTGTTGGGTATTTTGAGCTGAAACTTCACATACACACTCTGGGGACATCAGAGACTTATTTTACATCTTGTGAAAAGGGGCATAATATGGGACCTTTAACATGTTAATGTAATGTTGGATGTTTTTTGATGATGCCGAATGTACATTTGTTGTCATAAACAGAAAGCCAGAGAGGAGGTCCTTCCGTGCGTATGCTGCTGTCCTGTACATCGACCCCAGGATGAGGATCTTCATTCAGGGGCACAAAGTTCGAACCAAGCGATTGTCCTGTTGCTTGTATAACCCTAGGTAAACATGAAAAAATACCAGCTTCACACATATACACTGCCTCAGGGTGTCATATCAAACCTCTTCATGCTGTGAAAAAGTACTAGTTTTATAGTGGAGCATTCTTGTAACTCTTGCCAGAGGCAAAAACAATCCCAAATACAGAACAGCCTGTTCTTTTGACTTCTAGGATGTACAGATACACGTCGACGCGCTTTAAAACCCGTGCGGAGCAGGAGGTCAAGAAGGCAGATCACCTCTCAAAACTCGGTGAGTTTAATCCTAGCCCACACAAACAGCTCAAACTGGACTAGTATTGCTGGTGGGTGTTAAGGGAAGTTGGCTTTGTGGGTTATGATGTCATTTCCTCTATCTGACCGTTTCTGCTTTTAAGCTCCACAAATACTGAACGATGAGTGTTGATAGATGTAGATGCTTGCTTTAAAAGCACACAGGAAATGGGCATGTTTGTAAAGGCATCATCTCACACTTCTTTTGATAAAGATTCGAACAGACGAGGAAATATAAATGGGTTTTAGACTAGATTCTTAGTGAAGTGAGTGAATTAGACATTGTGCTGTACAATCAAATCACTTATGTCTCTGTCCCAGGTCGTCTTCTTTCGTCTTTTCTTGTATAATGATTTATGTAGTGTGTGTGTATATAGGACTGTGACAATGGTAATGGACCAACCACCGGCGGTGGCACGGTGGTTGGGAGATGTTTTTTATATACATGTATATGTGTGTGTGTGTGTGTGTGTATATATATATATATATATTATACAGCTCTGGAATACATTAGGAGACCATTGCAAAATTATTAGTTTCTCTGGTTTTACTATTTATAGGTATGTGTTTGGGTAAAATTAACATTTTTGCTTTATTCTATAAACTCCTGACAACATTTCTCCCAAATTCCAAATAAAAATACTGTCATTTAGAGCATTTATTTGCAGAAAACTGGTCAAAATAACAAAAAAGATGCAGTGTTGTCAGACCTCGAATAATGGAAAGAAAATAAATTCATATTCATTTTTAAACGGCACAATACTAATGTTGGGTGACTTTATGCCACTCCTGGTGCAAAGATTCAAGCAGCTCGGCTTTGTTTGGTGGCTTGTGACCGCCCATCTTCCTCTTGATCACATTCCAGAGGTTTTCAATGGGGTTCAGATACTTGAACAAAGTCTCAGATATGAAACAAAGTCTCACCTTTCAAATTTGGTAATTTTTTTAAATAAAATTTCAACAGTAAATACAGTTTTGTGGTTCTTTAATGTGTCTGACAGATCGCTGTAGAGCCTCAGTTAAAGCTGCTCTTGAACTGATCATCTCTTCCTTCTAGTTCATTTATAGCATCAAATAAACATGAACATCAGAAGGAATGTTGTTTTAACTGCGGAATAACGTCAGTACACTCCGTTTTTCAAGTTCAAATCCTCCAACGTTAATCTGCTTACTCTCCTGACTGCTTTGTTGGACAAAAATGGCGGATTCGGCGGATGGCGGATTATGATAGGTCAGATCGTCTGTCAATCAAACTCCCTAAAGTAACTTTTCTACTCCAATTCATTTTTGAAATATAATCATTTACATTTACACATGCAATATAGTGCATTATTCTCAAGCTGTTTTATCTGTCTTTCCACAGTTGAAACACTGGTTGTGAGATGTAAAACATACCAATCAATCATTTCTTCTTCTGCGCTTTTTACTGGTAGCAAACAGCGTTGCTGATTTTAATTAATATGTGTGGGGGAGAGAGAGCAAAGACAGTGCTTAGTTTGAAGACAGAGAGAGGCGTGGAGGAGGGGCTTGTTCTCTCTCTCAGTTAACATGCGCAGCTGTCATCAACATCACTCATAAATCAAAATAAATGATCAAATAAGGCTTTGGCGGGACTAAAAAAATTGTTTTGGCAGCCGGCAAAAAATTTTAACATAGGAAAAACACTGTAAATAAATGGCACTTGACTTGTGCATATGTTTGACTTCCTCTCTAGCTGAGGAGAAGGCGCGGGAGTCCGAGAGTAAAGCTCGTGCCCTGGAGTTAAAGCTTGGTGATGACCTATCCAAAGAAGCCAGAGTAAGACACACACACAATTCAGACCCAGTACAGAACTATTTATCAATTTTTATCTATTTATTAAACAAATTTGAATTTAGATGCTCATAAATTGCACTTGTGAGTTTGTCGTATATGCAGGTTTTTAATAAATTTGTTTCATATGATTTCAGGCCGCACTGAGAAAGGCGCAGGATTCGGCTGTGGCGTTACGTGCCGAAGCTACTAGAAAACAAGCCATCCATGCATCCAAACAAAAGTAACACACACCATCCACTCCTACAAATACACTATGACCTCTTAAAGATGTTTTATAGCTATCACCATTTGACTTTAGTCTAATATAGCCTCGAAAACACGCTTGCTGACTATTGTCAAGATTTATTTGTATAGCGCTCACAAAACACAGTTTCAAATCAGCATTTTGTCGTTTCAGAGCTTTGAAAGAACCCAAGGAGCTGAACTTTATATTTGGCGTGAACATCGAGAGGCGAGACCAGGATGGTATGTTCGTCTATAACTGCAGCCGTCTTATTAAGATGTACGAGAAGACGGGACCACAGCTGGAGGGAGGAATGTGAGTGAAAATCACACACAGATATTATACATTATGCATTATACAAGCTGATGTGTAACAGTTAGGGATGCACCGATAGGATTTTTTGGGGCTGATACCGATTTTAACAAACAATTATTGGCCGATTCCGATATTTGTCACTTGATCACATTAAAATAGATTGTGTTTTGATCATGTTTTAAATCAGCAAAGTTAAAAAAAAAATTTAAAAAACATGCTTTAAGTTATACTAGTTTATTGCTGCATCATCAAATAATTTCTAAACATGGATTGGATCCATTTAACATTCAGCAGGCAAACATAAATACAACATAACAAAGATACATATGAAATAAAGAGTGCTTTTAAGTAGTTTTAATAGATTTTACAGGTACAGAAATAAAGTAAACAAATGTAAAATAACACTGCATATTCTTCACTGTATAAATTAAATACATATATTATTAACACATTGAGACATAGCTAAATTCTGCTGTACAACAGTAATATATTTCTCTCACAATTACTTTTATTTTGACGGGTTGCAGTGAAGACCTTCGAGTTTCATAGGGCCCTATACATATTAATCCTTATGAAAGTTACAAAAGTTATTTAGTCAAGAGTAGTGAGCTAATTATTATTATTATTTATTTTTTTGTCTTTTGTTAGTTGATTAACATTAAAACGCAGACAGCAGTTGTTATATTGACCTTTTTCATGCTATAGCCGACATGCCGATGGTTGTAAATTGTCTGTGTGTGTGTGTATCAGGGCCTGTGGAGGTGTTGTAGGAGTGGTGGATGTTCCCTATCTAGTGCTCGAGCCAACGCACAACAAGCAGGACTTTGCAGACGCTAAAGAATACAGACACTTACTCAGAGCCATGGGAGAATATCTCGCCCAGTACTGGAAGGACATCGGTATAGGTCAGTCTGTGTGTTTGTCTTCTTTTTGTTGATAACTAACATGCGCATGCATATATTATTTTTTATAATGTTTGTAATAAATTTAACATGAATTAAATGTTTCCCTCAACAGCTCAGAAGGGTATAGTGAAATTCTGGGATGAATTTGGCTATTTGTCGGCCAACTGGAACGCCGTCCCATCAAATGAAATTCGGTTTCGCCGACGGAGAGCCATGGAGATACCGGTCACCATCCAGTGTGGTACGAACATAAACTCACTCTCAGCACTTCACAAGCTTCCTTTAATATGCCAGAAACACATTTATATCCTAAAAACATATTTTGCGGTTACTGATTTGATTACTAAAGTACTAAGCTTTTGTTCGATGTGAATGTTGCCTCTAATTGTGACACTTGTTACTGGTGTATTTTTTATTAATTATTATATGCTAAGCAATTAGACTCATAAACAAAATTTCTAGACTTCATTGAAGGTGGAACTTGACCCTTATCTAGAGACCAGAGTCATGTGGGTAGGTTATTATGACTTGGGCAGGTGAAAAAAAAACACCTAAAATACCCAAGCAATCACATAGCAATGCTTTAAGAAACAACCAGAACACCCTAGGACAGTGGTTCTCAAACTTTTTACACCAAGTACCACCTCAGAAAATATTTGGCTCTCTAAGTACCACCATAATGACCAATATGAAAATACAGTAGCGTAGTAGGCCTAACTATTCAGCTACAGTTATGCACAGCTCAAAAATGAGGCAGCTTAATTTCTAATAAGAATATTTATTATTGTCAGCCACTTTAAACATTGTAAAAACACAGTTTGAACATTAACACTGCACTGTGCTGCTTACATACAGGTAAATAAAAAACTTAAATAATGATTCAATTCAAATGTATTGCACCTAAAAGTGAAATAAAAACTGTAGCCTACTGTACTTAAAATATTAATAAAAAAAAAAACGTACATTTAAAATATTCTGGCTAACCCCTGTGAGTTTTTCAAGGCGATCATTATTTAGAACTGATCACTTTATTGTTTCCATGGTGACGCGTCATTGCTTGTCACGTGACACACCGCATTTTTATTTCATTTTTTTTATTCAAAATACTCACAAATTTGTTAGCTATGGCATGAAATATTTGATATTCCGATTGTCAAATAAATGAAAGTGGAAGTGTTATGTTGTTTAAACACCTTTATAACGATCGCGTTAGTTGAGCTATATGCGCCGTTATGTTAGTTTGTGCCACATTCAGAGAATCGGATCTGTTGGATTTACAGCACGTGAATTCATCCACTTCTCCCGAAATACGTGAAAGTAAGTGGCCGGTGAACTGGGAGAAGAATAGAGTTAACTTTAAAGTTACTTACACAATGTGTTTCTTACACAATCTGATATGAATAAAACGTGTCTTCTAATTATAATGGAAATTATTATTATTTCCGCTTCCATAGACATCAGTGTGTATTTTACAAATTATAAATGTTTTTTTTTTAGTACTTACTTAAATGTCTGAAACCTAAAATAAACATTATGTGGTTAAAAACACTGAATAATTGTGATATTTGACAGCGCCGGTGGCGCGCGTCCGTCTCTGGCTCAGCGCCAGCCAACTGCAAATAAGCACATGAATTTAGCAGTTGATCACGTGATGCACTGACCGTTCTACTCACACCGGTGTAATCGTATCGTACGCTCCAGGGACCAGCCAAGACTGATCACACAATAGACAGTAAAAGCAGAGCCCGTCTACGGAGAGCCTGCCCACTCCCTATTAAGTCCTATTGTACCGAATTTTGGTTGTAGTACCACCAGAGTTCCACTGGGGGCGATCGCCCATGAGTGCAAAATGAATGGGAGTCAATGGGGCTAGACGGCTAAATTTGTCTCTTTCACCCGATCGCCGTTGAGAAATCTCAGATCTGATTGTAGATTTTGCAAGTTCAACATGGATTTTAGGTCGAAAGTTGAATGAACGAGTACTTATGTCGTTTTGATTTCTTACAGGTTGAGTTGTTGTTGCCCATAACACGCTAGCATTCTGACGTCATTGACATTTTGAAAGACTTTTTAAAGCAAATAAGTGACTCTAAAAAATCTAACACCCAGCAATGTGTAATTTATTTGCATCTCCTTTCGAATACAACATTCAAATTACTAGACAAAAAATTATATCCTGAGAAAAGTGGATTTTGAGGGGTATACCGCCATTGACCTCCATTCATTCTGCACTCGTCCTGTGAGCGCCCTCATGTGGAATCAGAGTGGAACTGCAACAGTTCAGAAGCCGGAAGTGTAGTGAGAGTGAAACTACTCGCCATATTAGACATTCTCTGGTAAAAGATCACACCGGTTTGATCTTACGTGCGAAATTCCTCTGCGTACCACTAGACGGAGCCTGCGTACCACACATTGAGAACCACTGCCCTAGGACATGCGTCCTCAAATAGCGGACCGCTGGCTAGGTTTAACCGGACACATTAGCATCATTTTACCTTTTCTACAGTATATAGTAATCAGCTTATTACTCAGTTTATCAGTTATGGTAATTATAAATCATAAATCAGTTTATGGTAATTATCTTTTTGCTGCTATATCCTCTAATATTGTAATCTGGAGCCAAATGTGCTTGATTCAAGCCCTTTGTGTTCCATGTGTAACGCAAAGTTGAGATGTTGTTTCCCAGAGAGACAAACAATATGTGGTGTCGGAGGAAAAGATCCATGAGAGACGAGAGATGGCGTATTTTCCCCGGGTTAAACAAATAATTTAATAAAAACATCACACTCATCTGCATACATGGGGATTGAGTGAGAAAAAGCAGACAAATAAACATTCAACTCTGGTCAAAAATAGAAATGGAAATAAAAGGAAGTGTACTAAAGTCGGTAGAGCGGTTATCTCTTCTCGTGCTCACCTTTCACATCTATTACAGACACACTCTCTACACACATGCGCAGTTCTCATTGTACCGTTGAGTGACTTAAGTGACACGTTGCTTCTCTCCAGCTAAAGACATAAAGCACCACATTTAATAGCTGCAATGACGTGGTTATTTTAACAACAGCAGCAAAAACAGTGAGCAGCAAAATAGATTGATTCTTTATGCTAAACAATGCAGAAAACCAGAATGTAGCAAATAGTTATTTTTATTGTGTAAATTCTCAGACTCAATATCCAATATCCTCATCTTTGATGACTATTTGAGGATAGGGGTTTTTTTTGTAGGTTTTGAGTTTAGGATTTTTTCTTCTTCTACTAAGTACTACTGATGCTCAGTTGAAAATGTGTAACTATTGCAAAAAAGCATTGTCTGGACCTCCGCTCGGAAGAAAATATAGAGCCTGGGCCTCTTGGAACTTTAATTGAATACCCCCATAAAATCTAATTTCTTAATTGTTTTTATCTTCCTGTAGATAAGTGTTTGAAATGGCGGACGTTGCCGTTTCAGATGGATGCTGTGGACAAACGATACCCAGACAGCTGGGTGTGTCTCATGAACCCGGACGGCACCCAGGACAGGTTGGGAAACTAGACACCAGAAGCAGTCTAACCATTTAAGACTGTGTGTTTCTTATGGTTTTGTTTGTTGTTCTGTTCTGTTAGGTGTGATGCGTCTGAGCAGAAGCAGAATTTGCCCGTCGGCGTTTTGAAAAAAGACATCAAGTCGACAGAGGACAAACAGAAAGATCTGTCAGATAAAATCCGTCAGCAGCAAGAGAAACTGGAGTCCCTGCAGGTCTGCCTGTCACCTCAGCTCTCTTCTGAGCTTTTCTCTGTCTGTTTTGGTTAAATTTATGCTTTATTTCTCCTAATTCAGAAAACCACAACAATAAAATCAGCGTCAGATATAAAACGGCTGCCTCTAGATGTCAGTACAAAACCTACAGAAGAGCGCACGCCTCAGGTACAGTATGTGTGCATCTAGATGTTTGTGGATGAATCGCACGCAAAAAAGTTATATTTCAGCCCAAATTATTGATTAAATCTGCACCGCAGTTAAGCACATTTTCTGGCCAAATGTAGCTGGACATTTTTCATAGTTCTTACTCATTTTTTTTACCATGATTTATAATAAAAAAATAATAATAATAATAATAATAAAAAAAAAAAAAAAAAAAAAAAATATATATATATATATATATATATATATATATATATATAAATTTACTCATTTTAAATAATATATTTGTGTTCGCATTACAGTATGATAACTGTATGGAAGCTTGTTTCCGCCACTGAATAAAACATATTCAAAAGATAATTGCTACTTTTTATCTCACAATTGCAAGTTTACATCTCACAATTCTGACTTTATAACTCACAATTCTGAGAAATAAAGTCAGAATTGCGAGTTATAAAGTCAGAATTGAGAGTTATAAAGTCAGAATTGCGTGTTATAAAGTCAAAATTGCGAGTTATAAAGTCAGAATTCTGACTTTTTTTTTCTCGTAATTGCGAGTTTGTATCTCACAATTCTGACTTTATAACTCACAATTCTGAGAAATAAAGTCAGAATTGCGAGTTATAAAGTCAGAATTGCGAGTGTGAGTTATAAAGTCAGAATTGTGAGTTATAAAGTCAGAATTGCGAGTTATAAAGTCAGAATTGCGAGTTATAAAGTCAGAATTCTGACCTTTTTTTTTCTCGTAATTGCGAGTTTGTATCTCACAATTCTGACTTTATATCACAATTGCAACTTTATATCACGCAATTCTGATAAAAAGTCAGAATTGCGAGGTGTAAACTCACAATTGTGAGAGAAAAAATCAGAATTGTGAGATAAAAAGTCGCAATTACCTTATTTTTTTATTATTATTCTGTGCCTGAAATAAGCTTCCATATAACTGGGAATATGCTTAACTGTCATAAAATACAGATCCTAAAAATAGGCGTAATTTTTATTTTATTTTTAAGATAAAGGGTTAATTTGACCTGGATATGTTTTTGATAGGTTTCAAGCTATTTATTGTTCTCTTTAATTTGTTGAACCCTTATAGCCGACCCGCTCATCCCAGCGAGCAGCACCCCGCCCACGTTCACCACCTCTCCCTGCAGTGGTCAGAAAAGCTGTCAGTCAACCGCAGATAACAAAAACTCCTCCCCCTAAACCAACGCCTCCTTCACGACCCACGCGGACCCCACCAGCACCTCCACCCAAAGCGAAGCCGTCACCTGCAGCGAAGGCAACAAAACCTGCCCCCAAACCTGTAGCCCCGCCCCCAACTCCGCCCACAAAAACGCCGGCTCGCAAAGGTGCCATGCAGAGCCGCACTGCTACAGTAAGTCGACTCAAAAACACATTAACTCAAACTTTAAATATCTTGTCTTTTCACATTGTGCTTAAAAATATCGTAACTATTTTATGCTAGCCATCGTCCGCCAAGACTGCTGGCAAACAAACTCCACCCAGCAAGAAAGGAAACATAAAGAAGGGTAGAGTCCAAGAAGAGGAGGATGACGAGGAAGAAGAAAGTGAAGAGGAAGAGGAGGAAGAAGAGGAGGATGAAGAAGACAGTGCGTCAGAAGAGGATGAACCTCAACCCAAAAAATCTAAGATGGCGGCGTCTGTTCAGGCTCGAGGGAAAACTGCAGTGGAAAAAAAACCAGTAGCAGTCGCAGCAGCAGCATCAGTCAAACAGACCAACACTGAGGTACAGAATCACATCACACCGCTTAATTCACACTCAATACAGCTTTAATTCATCTCAATTTATCTCTTAGGTTATCACGAATAGCACTAATGAAGATCTGAAGAAAGATGTGACAAAAAATAATGCACAGAAAGGTAATATATGTATATCATTTTGGATAGTAAAGAGATGCCTGGAATTGTGTGGTCGAGATCTAATCAATGGTGTGTGTTGTAGATAAAGGCATGCAGGTAGAGGCAAAGGTGAACGGCGAGTGGTTCACGGGTCGTGTAACCGCAGTAGAGACGGGAAAGGACAATGTACGCTGGAAAGTCAAGTTCGACTACGTTCCCATGAACACTCCAAGAGACCGCTGGTACATGCACTATCACACACTAATCAATATTTACCACATTTATGACATACTACACGAAGGGACAGATTTACTAAACAGGGCAAATTAATGTGAGAAAGCAATCCCGAAATGGGTGAAGACATGCTTTTTCAAGTGTTAAATAATGGCGCAAATGCCAGTTAATATACCACAGCAAACCATGTTGCATGACTTATTTAAATAGTCTCCTCCCATAAATTCTGTGTCTGAAAGGGAAACTCTTAGGGGTTGCACAGACTAGTCGACTTTAATGCTCTGCCATGACGTTTTTAAACTTGGCGTCGACTAGTCATGATCATGGCCTATAGAGGGCGCAACAGGATAAGAAATCTTTGAAGTTCACTTTTACACTCAGTTTTCAACAGTTAAAATGTCAAATACATGCATACTCCGAGCGCTCCACAAGATATGTTTGATTATACCATCTAGATGCACAAAATTGATCAGGTGAATGCATGTTTTAAACAGCTTATTGTACACGCGAGTTAATCGCTGTCCTAAACTAATGCGCTGCTGCATTGTAACGCACACACATACAGACAGTAGCGCGCTCATCACGTGAAGATTGCACACAGAATCATTCAGTAGCGCAGAAATATATTCTAAAAATAAGCTGTTATGTAGGAGCGCTGTCATATTGCTATAGCTGTGCACAAGGCAACCCGCGTTCGAGTCTCAGCTCGAGGTTCTGGCTTATTTGTTCATCAATGACGTCATCAGCGACTAGTCAACTTGACTTTAATCACATAAATGTCGGCTTAAAAAAATCGTTCAACCCCTAGAAACTCCTACAAATTAGTGTTGTCAAAAATATCAATATTTCAATACTGAAATATCTGAAACGATTCTGATGGCAAAGTGACACACCCGCCTCCTCTCACTCACTCCTCTCGTTCCCTCAGGTTGAATAGTTTTGTTACAGGGCCTGAATTTTGGTGCGGGTTTGCGAGTATTGCACATCATTTTACTCATTCCTGCAGGTTTCATGCTTTTCACACACGCACCACTGATCTATATAAGTGACGTGCACATAAAGTCGCCTTTCATAAATGGCTTGTGAGGACCAAATTGAGTTCTTTTTCGTGGTTTAACAGTGCTTAAACAGTCAAATACACACAAAGCTGTCAAAATATCTGTCTTCTGTAGTATTTCTTACCCGAATACAACTGTTAGACCCACCTCTAACTTAAAGCCATTTTCATTTTCATTTGTTTCTTTATTCTATTGTATTTATTTGTGCTATTGTTTCCATTTTTTTTTTTCTTATTTTATTACTGACTGTTTAAATTTACTGTGCAAATTTAGTTTAAAGTTTCAAATAAAGCCTCCATGTGCTATGTGAAAGCTATTGCTACAAAATGACCCAAATTATTTAAAAAAATATGAGATTATAATAAAAAATTATATTTTTAGAATTAAAAAAATCTATAGCCAGGTTTCCATCCAAGATTTTTTTTTTGCGAAAAAAAGGTTTAGCACATCATTTTTTACCTATATGGCTGATGGAAATGGTAATTATCAATGTTTTGTTTTTTTTGCATTTTTTTTTTTTTGTGCATTTTTTTGCAGGTTTTTTATTGCATTTTTACCCCAAACCCGCGTTAATTTCCGACCCTGCTTCTTTTTCATCGCAACTTTAAAATTCGAATTGCTTTTGCACGTCAAATGTTCATTTGTGTTTGTTCGTTTGTTTGTTTTCAGGGTGTTTAAGGGCAGCGATGATGTCCGTCTTATGCGTCCAGCCTCTCCAGAATCACGAAGTCCAGACACCAATCAGGGTCCAGCACGTTCTGTAACTCCGCCCACCGCTGCTGAGCCTGACACGACTCAGAGCGGGCCGAGCAGAGAGACCACAGAAGGCCTGGTGACCATGATGAGGTTTGTTTCTGTTAATGATTTGTGTGTTTTTTTGTGTATGTTTTTCATCCCTACATTCATGGTCTGTTTTGCGCAGGACGTTTATACGGTATTTTTTCCCTCCGGATTTCCGAATCCCTAAAGATTCTGTGAACACTATGAGTGCAGAGGACCTTGTGGCCTTTCCCATCGTGAGTACAGACCATCGTTGAGATATTTATAACAAGGCTGAATGATTTGAGTGCTTAAATGAGTGTCTTGTGCATTGCAGAAAGAGTATTTCCAGCAGTATGAGGCCGGACTCCAGAGTCTGTGTAATTCCTACCAGACGCGGGCCGAGTCTCGGGCACGAGCCGTGGAGGAGAAGAGCAGCGGGGCAGAAGCCAAACTACGCGAATCTGAAGAGAAACTCCGCAAACTCAGAACCAACATCGTTGCTCTTCTGCAGAAAGTCCAGGAGGTCTGAAACACACACACACACACATAAATAATAATATCCATTTTGCTATTTGTTTTGATGTTGTGGACTGTTGTCAAGGAAATGAGAATAATGAGCTGTTTAGAATCATGAATGGGAAAGAATGTTTGGAAATTCCTTTGTTCATGTGTGTATTTTGTCCCGCAGGACATTGAGATCAGCAGTGACGATGAGCTGGACGCCTACATTGAAGATTTGGTCACAAAGGGAGAGTGAAACCCTGCATCTCCTCAGTTTTACCTTCATTTTCGCTCTCTACATTTGTGTTTCATGCATACTAAGAGTTCTAGCGGAAGACTGGAGATGATTGCTGGTCGGCCACATATTCATCCCTATATACTGTGACAGAACTCTGTAATGCAGCAAAAGCTTCATTGCCAACTTCAACAAAATTTTCGGTTCGAAACGCCACTCAGGCCATCAGCAGCTGCAAGTGATGAGAGATCCAAATGCTTTCAACCTGCAGTTTCACAACTTTGTTTGATTTAAATCTACATTGAAGTTTTGAGTTCATGTTGGCTGTTTTTTAGGGTCCCAGTATTGTAAAGCTTCATTCTCAAACCAGTTTTATGGAAGAGTCCTCAGCTGTTCTCACAGCTCGCATTGATCCTTTCAAAACAGTTCGACATTTTGAGTCTGAAAATGGGCTTTAACTTGCTGCTTTGTGATCTGTATTGTCTCAAGTTTGAGTTACTTCCTGATTCGGTTTCCATTTATTTGGATGTGATGTTCAGTTCGTGTTGTTTTATTTTTAACCTTCCAGTTTCCGTTTTTTGGAATAAACACTGATCTGACGCTGTTAACCTCTTCAGTTACAGTATTTAGTCTTCATCTTTATATCTGAGAATATTTTTTAAAAAGTTTTATTAAAACAGTCCAATAAAGTTTAGGATGCACATTTTGGTCTAATGTTTCTGTTTGTGTGGAAAAAACAACAACTTTATTGTCTTGACTTGTAACCTCAGTTTAGTTTATTAATTTGATGAATACATTTAATAATTAATTGAAATGAAGAAAAAAAAAGTATATTAAATATACATGCTTGGCTTTAAGATGTAACGGTTGCATTTTGCATAGCTGCTAGTACAGTGTAAATATATTGAACATAAATGTTGAAATTAAATGTGATGAAGTCTACTATTTTATATATATATATATATATATATATATATATAAAAAATAATAGAAAAAAATATGTTAGAAAAATAGTAAGAGAAGGAATACAACTTTAAGGGGACATCCTTGCAAGACATTAAGACATGAGCATCATATACTTAAGACAATGTTGTGAAAGTATGTGGAATTTGGCATTATAGATCATGAAGCCAAACCTATATTATTTTAATATTAGCTGCTCTGTTGTAATGGCTCTGATCATTTCAGTGTTTCAGCAGAGAGAGTCTTCAGTGTTCATGTGTCTCTGGAACTCTGTGTGATGCTGGGAATTCTCTCTCCTCCCTTCTTGGGTTTCACATGGCCAGAGTCCACCCTGTTGCAAAACACACACAGATGCATTGATGTAAGGTTGCACACAGCTTGATGATTAAATTATTAATAACGCTGTCAAAGGAAATTTGTTATGTGCCTTCAGCTGTGTGAGGTTGATTCATACAGCGGGGTTAAAAAGTCTGAGACCATATTGAAAAACTTTCCCCGCCTCATTTCAACCTGAAAATAAAGATTTAGGATTTTTGGGGAAAACTTGATTTGGAAAAAAAAAAAGTGCTAAAAGTATTTTCATTAGTAGTCTCAGATTTTTGGACCCTACCCAGCAAAGAGCGTTCCCACAATTTTATGTTTTTAAAAGTTCTGTAAATGTTTATTTATTTATTTTTTAAGATTTACGAATTTCAATTGTATAGTAAAATGCCATCAAATTGAATTGAATAATCCTAAAGCTACAAATTATTAATATTATGGATTAATAATTTTAAATGAGTAAAAAAAATAAGATTAATGAAAGAAATTGTGTATATATAATGGAACAACGGATGGACCATTTAGTTTGTTATTCGTATTGATAAATTTAAACACTTTCTTTTTTTTTTAATTACTATTATTTATGAATACGAATTCATAAACTGAAATGGCCCATTCCCTTGTTCCATTAAGATTTATACGAAATGTTTTATTAAGATCTAGTTTCTTTCTCTTTTAAAAGTCTTAATCCATAATAAATAATATAAGGACTCTTTTTTTTTTTTTTTTGAGTGTGTTGTTAGTGCATTAACTTCATTGGGATACATATAATATTTGTTAAAAGTTATCAAGCATTTTAGATTGTAAAATAGTAGCCCTACAGAGGCTTACAGTTGGCATTGCTATATTACAATATTTTTTTACAGATGTGTGTGCTTGGATTTGAACATTTTACATTCAGTAACAAACAAAAAAAAACCTTGTCGTTCTTCTCTTGAATATTTTACTCCACACTGAGTTCCAGACGGCCGCGCGCAAAGCCGGACTACCCCAAATATACAGCGCGGGCGTGCTGAGCGCGTTCATTCGCGCCATGATCGCGAAAATATTCGTGGCTTCATTTTTGAACCTCAGCCCGTTCTTAGTCACATATTTTACCGAGATGTTCACAAAAGACGGAGCCCACAAGATGAGAAAACAAATGACCACATAAACGATGATGCGCAGCGATTCTTTCTTGCTCTCCTTGTCGCTGCTGGGCTTCTCTCGGCTGAGCTGATGCCTCGCGATCATGTACAATTTGATGGTCATTAACACTTTGATGGCCACGATCACCTGTAGGACAATGACCCCAAACGCGTTCATTTGCGCGGCGAAAGCAACAGGCACGACACTTTGAACAGTAAGAATTGAATATGTGTAAATCCAACAGAGCGCGCAAACGCCAATCACAACCCCGCGCGTGATGTAACGCTTGTAGAAGAAGGGATGACACACAGCCAAGTATCTGTCAAACTGAGCAAACACAAATGTCAACACGTTCACCCCTAGAAATGACGGTAAAATGTAATAAGTGCCGTTTCGGGACGGGTAACCCTCCTGGACGTCAAACAGGCCGAGGTAGAAGACGGAGCCGCCGGTTAACGTGTCACTGATGCTGGTGTTTAACATGAAGATGAAGCGGTTCTGGGAGCGAAGGGCTCTGGTGCTCATGATGCCGATGACCACTGACCCTGCCAGGAGAGACGAACATGTGGCGAACAGGATATGAAAAATAAATATCAAATAATCTTCAGGACGCGAAAAGTCAACAGAGAGTGGAACGGTTAGGTTAAAGGTGAGCATTGTAATGAGCCTTAAATTTAGTAGATGGAAGACACTGGTGCTGATCAAAGGGTGTTTAAGTAGATGAGGCTCAAACCCATGAGACTGAAATTCGACTAAGATGAATGATTCAGGTAATGTCACATGGGAATAGTCTGCAATAGTCTAGAGATTTTTATTTGCTTGGTGTCAGAGACCCTTGTGCTGTGATTGATGGGAGAGATGTTGGGCCTGCAATAAGATATTTGTGGATCATGCATGATATTTTGATACATAATAGTCTAAGTAGCCTATTCTTATGAGCCTTTTCATAAAACGGTCAAAATATTAAAAAGCGACAGTTTGGGCCCCAAAAAATGGCAAACACTTTAACCCTTTCACACATAAAGGTCAGTGGACAGCTGAAAAAGCATTTTATTCAAGAGTTTTGATGGCATAGTTGCACATCAACCTCTGCAGTGGACACTATACACTGTCATCAAGTGCAAAGCTGTTGTATGTGGATTTTTTTTTCTCCAGACCAAGATGGCCGACGGCCAGTCAGAAATGGCAAAATTGCTCTGGAATATCAACCCATTCCTTCTTTCCTAAGACTTTTTTGCAGGTAAAAAAAAAATGAAGTAACATCTAAGGAATCATGTCATTGTTACATTTTCCAACTATTGATTTTAGATTTTAAAATCTAAAGATTTTAGATCTGATTAATCATCCACTTAATTGGACATCATGCGTCATATTTCAGCTACAATTCTGTGACGGTTGATTCTTGAAAATACTGTAATGTTAAAATACAGACGGAAGCAATTGCAAGTAAAATGATGGTTTATTAGAACAAAGTTCACTCAGGAAGAAATTCAGGAGGGTAAATGTCCACTCAGGAGGAAACTCAGGAAACCACGGACATCAGGTGGTAGTCAGTCAATCACACGTTGCAGACAGCAGGAGAGCGGTGATGCAGGGACTGAGATGGACGATCCTGAAGAGTGCTGAGTGAAGTGAAGTGGTGAGACTGTAAGTGAAGCAATCCAGAATCCAGTGCAAACGGGAAACACGAGGAACACAGGAACAAGCACGTAAACGGGAAGCTAGACACCGATCTGACAAACACAAGACGAAAGACAAGGCATTAAGTAGGCTGGCTAGATGGTATACAGCTGCCGCTGATGAGGATCAATCAGCGGTAACGCCCACATGAAACAATCAGCGCAAACGAGACACACCCACACATATACACAGACACAAGACATGAGTGAGACAACGGATCTAACAACCGTGACAGTACGATCCTGAGTGAACTTTGAACGCCTCCTGGAGTTCCCAGACGATCCTACCTGTCAACTCATCGATAAGGGAGTGATCCAGGATGTCCCTAGCAGGTACCCAACTTCTCTCCTCCGGACCGTAACCCTCCCAGTCCACCAAATACTGGAATCTGCGTCCCCTCCGTCTCAAGTCCAGAATACGATTTACCTAATATGTAGGTTCCCCATCTACGAGTCGCGGCGGTGGGGGAACCGGGGCCGGCGGATTAATGTGAGAATAAAACACGGGCTTGATCTTTGACACATGAAAGGTGGGATGAATTCTCCTGTAGGAGTTTGAGTCGGAAGTTTGAGTTGGACTGTCACCGGACTAATGATCTTGGTGACAGGGAATGGGCCAATAAATTTGGGAGCTAACTTGTTGGAAACGGAACGGAGTGGAATGTTCTTGGTAGAAAGCCACACTTTTTGACCCACAACGTATACGAGAGGCCTTGACCGGTGGCGATCGGCCTTAGCCTTAGTGCGCGCCCCCACCTGGAGCAGAGTCTCACAGGCTCTGGTCCATGTGCGGTGGCACCTCTGGATGAAGGCGTGAGCTGAGGGGACCGCGACCTCGGATTCCAGACTCGGAAAAATTGGTGGCTGGTACCCTAAACTACACTTAAACGGAGAGAGGCCCGTGGATGACACTGGTAACGAGTTATGTGCATACTCAACCATAGACAGTTGTTGGCTACAGGATGAAGGATTCTTGGATACCAAACATCGCAACATTCTCTCCAAATCTTGGTTGGCTCACTCGGTCTGACCATTGCTCTGGGGATGATAACCCGAAGACAGGCTGACTGTAGCTCCTAATAACCTACAAAACTCTTGCCAGAATATGGGGACACAAATTGGGAAGCCCTGTCGGAAACCACGTCCATTGGGAGGCCATGCAACCGAAAGACGTGATCAATTACAGTCACCGCTGTCTCCTTGGCTAAGGGTAATTTGGGCAAGGGATTGAAATGTGCCGCCTTTGAGAACCGGTCCACTACGGTTAAAACAACCGTCATGCCAATAGAGAGCGGGAGGGTGGTGACAAAATCTAGCGTTATGTGGGACCATGGTCTCGAAGGGACAGACAGCGTCGGAGTAACCCATCAGGAGGACGGTTAGACATCTTACTAATGGCACAAACTGAGCAAGCCAAAACAAAACTTTGAATATCGCGAGCCATTAATGGCCATCAGAATCGTTGCTTTACTAAACAGCTGTGGGATCAGGGGCGACTAAGATGGGAGCCGAAACGAAGCGGCTCTTAAGGTTGGTGAATACAGCCTCGGCTGTATCGGACCACCTGAACGTCATTCTGGGGGAGGTCAAGGCAGACAGAGGCGCGGCTAGTTGGCTGAAGTTGCGAATGAAATGGCGATAGAAATTGGCAAACCCCAGAAACCGCTGTAGGGCCTTACGGGAATCTGGACTTGGCCAATCTATCACAGCCTTAACCTTGTCAGGATCCATACGCACTCCCTCAGAAGAGACGATGTAACCTAGGAAAGAAACAGACTGTGCATGAAAAGCGCATTTCTCCGCCTTGACAAAAAGCAAATTCTCTAGCAACCTCCGAAGCACTCGTCTGACGTGTTGAACGTGTTCCTGGAGAGACGAAGAAAAAATCAATATATCATCTAGGTAGACATATAGGAAATGATCTACCATGTCTCTCAACACGTCATTGACGAGTGCCTGGAAAACCGCTGGGGAGTTGGACAGCCTGAACGGCATACCAAGTATTCAAAATGGCCCCTGGGGGTGTTAAATGCAGTTTTCCATTCATCCCCCTTCCTGATGCGAACCAAATGATAATGTTGCGTAAATCCAATTTTGTGAAAATGGATGCTCCCTGCAACCTCTCGAAAGCTGAAGACATCAACGGCAAAGGATAAGTATTCTTTACAGTGATGTTGTTCAGCTCTCGGTAATCAATACAAGGTCACAGAGAACCATCCTTCTTCCCCACAAAAAAGAACCCTGCCCCCGCTGGAGAAGAGGAAGGTTGGATGAACCCCACTGCCAGAGAATCAGAAATATATTTCTCCATGGCCTCCCTCTCAGGAATAGAAAGAGAGTAAAGCTTGCCTTTAGACAGAGACTTACCTGGCAGTAAATCTATGGCACAGTCATAGGGACGATGCGGAGGGAGAGAAGCAGTACGAGACTTACTGAACACTTCCTTCAGGTCAAGGTACTCCGTGGGCACGTTTGACAAATCCGCTGCCTTCTCCTGAAACATAGAACCAGACACAGACGGACAAGCAGATACAAGACAGGACTCATGACAACGCTCGCTCCACATAGTGTTGGAGTTCGAGCCCCAATCCACTCTGGGATTGTGCAGTACCAGCCATGGGTGGCCCAAAACCACGGGTGCTACTGGGGAGTCCATGAGGAGGAAAGTGATGATCTCTGTGTGGTTGCCGGAGGTGATGAAGGTTATGGGACCAGTGGTAAGTGAAATGCTGGGGAGTTCTTGACCATTTAAAGCATTAACTGATGGGTGATCTGATGGGTGGCTTGATGGGGAGGTGTAACTTGTGGGCAAAGTGAAGGTCCATGAAATTACCCTCGGCTCCGGAGTCCAGTAAGGCTTGGCAGGTGTGAGTGTGGTTGGCCAATCTCAGTCTTACCGGAAGGAGAGTTGATGGTGAGGACTTCTCGGCGGAGATCCTACCCGATAGTAGCCTCTTCTTTACTATCGGGCTTGCTCTTTTACTGGGCATGAGTGCAGAAAATGTCCTGTGCCTCCACAGTACAGCCACAGTCCTCAGGATCTCCGCCTCTCTCTCTGAAGGCTTTCCTGGGAAAGCCGAGCTCTCCCCACCTGCATGGGCTCGTGATCGACAACGTGTTCTCCTCGCTGGCGACTCGACCCCCAACTCCTCCGGGAGTGCGGATGGGGCGAGTGTACTGCTCCATACGACTGATGCGGGCATCCACTCGTAAAGCCAGGTCAATAAGTCTGTTGAGACTCTGAGGCAGGTCCAGCATATATGTATGAAGTTCTTTACAGTTTGCGTTTACAATCATTGAAGCTGTATTTTTTTTTATGTATTTTATTGTTTTTATTGTTTTCACATTATTTTCATGATTCTATATCATTTCATAACAGTATGTTTAATACAGTATCTCTTCATTTCAGTTAAAACCAAAAACGTACACTGTGCAAGTGGACATCTGAAAATCTCTTTGAAAAAATCTGTGTAAAAAAAAAAAGAGTTAAAATCTTGTTTTTAATGCCCTAAGAACAATAAGCACGTAAGTAAAAATTCCCTGGCTGTGGTCATAATTCATGTATGGAAGAGTTAATATTGGCCCATAAATTGCTAACTGAGTCATTCCATGAAACCGGTATGATTTGGAATTACACATTTTTGGATTTTTTACTTATATGTATTACTTTTCTGAACACCCCACAACATTAATTACATATTTTACTTCCAGAAAAATATATTTTCCCACCTCAGGCATCAAATCCCTATTATTATTGGTAATTATTTTAAGATACGGGCACTATTAGTCTTCAACCCCATTATGGACACTATGGGAGCTCTCTGAATATGATTATAAAATATATTTGTAATGAAATCATCATTTTCCTATTAATCATATGTCCCTCACACTAATTCAGTAATTGTAAATGTAAAATGTACATATAATTTTACACTTATGCTATAGTAAAGCCTGAAATGGGCACTTTTTGTGACAGCAACCTCATCATTTTTGATCAAAGATGTGGCTTAACTTCAGAATTTGAACTAAAATCAGTATTCTTATGATTGCTCTGAACATTTCTGACTAAGTTCAACAAACATTAAATTACTTATTCATAAACTTAAAAAAAATAATT
This sequence comes from Squalius cephalus, assembly GCF_949319135.1. Classification (NCBI taxonomy): domain Eukaryota; kingdom Metazoa; phylum Chordata; class Actinopteri; order Cypriniformes; family Leuciscidae; genus Squalius; species Squalius cephalus. The sequence goes on from NC_137144.1 coordinate 25,450,504, forward strand.
AATAAAAATGTAGGTGTGACGGGGTTGAGACTAAGGTAACAGGGTTTAAGATGGTAACGGGGTTGAAGAGACAAATACAGCTTAACATATACATAGTTGTTTTTTACTCAAATTCACTGTAAGATTTTCTATGAGCACTGCATTTCATTATGTAACCAAGAAAAACAACAGATATAAATTGCAATTGCAACTCAGTTTTATTAACCCGACTGCAGGAAAAACAACAATAACTTTAAATACATTAGAACATTATAAACTGACTAAATAGGTCATCAAAATAACACATACTACTTGTGTGCTTTTTTGATGTGTGTGTGTGTGTGTGTGTGTGTGCGAACGTGTTTTTGTGTGTTTTTTTGCATGTGCGCGCGCTTCATGGCAAAAAATATCGGGGTTGAGTGTGACAGGGTTGTGAGTTTTTGCTTGAAAATGGCCACTGCTCTACATGTAATGAATAACAGGAGAGCACATGGCATTCATGGTATTAAGAAATCATGTATATTGTTGAAATAACAAAGATCATTTTCACAAGTAATAGAATTCTATCTTTATTTGATGTACCAGGGTTGAGTCGTTGAGCTTGACAACCACAATATCACAATTCTAAATAAGTTATAGTTATATAAGAAGGTGGTAACTTGCCTGGGTCTACACACAGTGTTGTTCAGAAGACTTCTATGATGTTAATTCCTGTTATTGATGTCACATAAGGATCTGTTCATTAGTTTTATGGGGGAGAATGGTTTGTGTAATGGGGTTGAGGGATTACTGAGGGATGGAACTAAATAATGTGATTTTAATGAATAATCATGATTCATGAATTTACTTAGAAAAAAAACATTACCAGCAAAAAAGCACAGATAGATATTCATGGGAATGGCAAAATGTGGACTTTTTTCTAATTATATTATTCATATTCCAAGTACACTTTCATAGAAGGCCATGAGGGACATGACAAAATAGGTGGTGTCAACTGAAAAAACAAGATAATTTCTAATATAAAGATAATATGTATGTCATTATTTTTAAACTGAGGAGACATTTCAATTGATACAAAAAGCTTTTAAGCATATATTTTGGTGACCCAATAGGTAAAATACACTTAAAAAGGTCAGAGGGACTCAAATCATACTGGTTTCGTGGAATGACTCGACTATAAAAAAATAAAAATGGATATGGAATGGAAAATACTTTATTGTCCCTTATGTTCGCTCATTTCTATATGCAGACAGTTAATTAAAACAGGCCCTGAAACTTCCACGAACCTGCCACGTGAGTCCCGGTGAGTCCTACTCTACACTTCATTTTAAAAACGCCCCACACGAGCGTCTGAGTTCAGTCGCTCTTATCACTCATGAATATTTCTCAGAGCAATGTGGGTCTTGGCACCGTGCTGCCTCTTACTAGTTTCGAGAACGTGCTTTTGTTTCTCTTCAATGTAATTCACGCCACCGCCATCATTTTCCTCAACGCGTCCGTGTTTCTCTCCATCATGATGAACAGATCCCTGCGCAGCGAGAACCGCTTCATGTACATGCTCAGCACGAGTCTCAGTGACTTCTGCTCGGGCGTCTCCTATTCCCAGATAGCACACGACTATTTGATGTGAAACCTACATCTGGAAGACGTATTTTAAAGAGTGTTTGCTCATCTGCAATACGTCTATAGGACGTTTCTGTCAGATGTCAAATAGACGTTTAGAAGATGTCAGTTTAACATACATTCTAAATCATTCTAAATCATTACATCTTAAAGACATCTTCTAAACGTCTATTTGACATCTGACAGAAACGTCCTATAGACGTATTGCAGATGAGCAAACACTCTTTAAAATACGTCTTCCAGATGTAGGTTTCACATCAAATAGTCGTGTGCTATCTGGGATTATTATGCTGGAGTTCTGGATGTACGAGATTATTATGGCTCCCCAACACGCACTTTCTATATCGTTCCCACTTTCCTGGGTCTGTCCTATATGGCGATTCTGGCCGCTCAGGCGGACCGGTACCACGCGGTCTCCGCGCCTTTCAAATACTCGCAGCGCATGACCCGAAACAGAACATTACTGGTGATTCTGGCCTACTGGCTTTATGCTTTTTTGATGGTGGCTGTTAATAATCTGGTGACTGCGGGGGTCGCTGAAAAAGTGACGGGCTTTGGTACTTTTGTGGCGAACATTTTCTCTGTCGTTATCATGATTGGCTTGAACTTCAAGCTGTTTTTCATCGCCAGATTTCAGCTAGAACGCGAACCGGCGAGCGCGGAACGGGACAGCAAGCGCGCGTCCGTTTACCTCATTATAATAGTGGCCATGTGTTTTCTGATCGCGTGGTTGCCATTGTTTCTTCATTCAACTGTGTGTACTTTTAGGGGGACTCCGTGCTATCTGTTTAAAAATAATGGCACAGACCCTATGCGCATTTTGTCCCGTCTCAATGCGATCATCACACCCGTGTTGTACATCAGGGGCTGTTCTGCACTCAGGAGCACTATATTCATTAAAGTCTGGAGAACACCGTGCTGCGGGATCAAAGGGTAAATCCAATATCACACACATGCACAGGCACTTTCTCGGGGGACATCTGAAAATAAGGATACACTGATAAAAACAAATCCATAAAACAACAGAAACAGTACTGCAGTTTATTACCCGGAGTCCGGACATAATCCAGTAATATTACGGACATTTCCTTTAACCCTAAAGCATAACACAATGAAGGGCAAAATTCTAAATACAGGTGAAAAATCTGTAAAAAAAGAAATACGGAAAACTTAACATAAATTAATATGCCCTATTTTTACGGATTTTTGTGTAGGCCTGTAAATAAGAAAGGTAATGGAATACTCTTGACATCAGTCTATATAAATGAAATCTGTATCCACTAATGACAAATGAGTGGAAAAATCATGGAAATTCCAGAGTCAGAAGCTGTGGAGCTGGTCTGCACTTTTGTTAGTCCATTAGATCTTAACAAACATGATACACAGCAGTTCTGTATGTATTTTTTATTTAAAATGTAGCTTATTTTTGATGCACATGAAAGATAATGTCACGCATAGCCTTATTTCCTTTGTTTCACTCATATGTTTGGTGTATAATGGAAAAAGATCTCTTATCTCTTCTCAGAGTGAAACCACATAGAGAAAACTGAAGACGGGATGTAGCATCGATCTTCGAGATCACTTACCACAAGCTAACTGACTTTTAAAAAGGCTTTATTCAATAAACATTTGTTAATCTAAAACACAAGTATGAGCTGTTTCATGTCCGTGTCCTTTTCCCCCCCGCTTGACATGTCTTGTATCTTGAAATAGTACATAGTAGCATTATATTAAAGCTAATATATTATTGCCTAAGCATTTCAATTTGACTTTCGACTAACTTGAACGCAGATGAATTATATAAAGTGCCAGGATGACAACATTGTGTGTGTGAAATCTGTTTGAACTAGCTATAAGAGTGATTTGCATCCAGTTTCTGTGAATCTATTTATGTATCCAAAGACAATTTTAAATTTTTTATCCTGTTTTTTTTATTTATTCTTCAAGATCACAAGTACTGAAGATGAAAAGTAAAGAAAATGCTTTAACTAAGAATCGGTCACATTTAGGAGACAGGCTGGAGTGAGTGTCTTGGTCAGAAGAGTAAATATATGTTTTAACATATTGTATTCCTCTCTCAAAAATATGGAGAGAGCACATTACAGTAAACAGTCATGTAAATCTCATTAGCTTGAATAAGTCATTAAAATCATTTAATATGTAGAAGGATAAATATTGATTAATACCTTGATTATAAATCACTCATCATGAATCACTCAAAAGGATATTGAAGCGGCAGTGGTTTCCAGAACCCCCCCCCCCCCCCCCCCTTCAATGTAATGCACATTACTTGTAATGCTTTTTGTTACATCAAGGAAGTAATCTGATTATGTATACTTTTAATAATTTGTTACTTGTTACATCAAAAAGTAATCTGATTACATTATGCATTTTATTTGTATTGCTTGCTTGTTACATCAAAAAGGTAATCTGATTACGTTGCATGTTACTTGTGATGTTTTACTTATTACATAAAAAAGTAATCTGATTAAATAATGCACACTACTTGTAATGTGTTACTTTATTTGTTACATCAAAAAGTTAAAATCTTGTTTTTCATGCCCTAAGATCAACATTCCATGGCTGAGGTCTTTTTTTTTTTTTTTTTTTTTTTTTTTGAGTACCACCAAATTATTGCAAATTAAGACGATTAATATTGCCCCATAAATTGCTAACTATAAAAAAGAAAAATAGATATGGAATGGAAAATACTTTATTGTCCCTAATGTTATGTGCGCTCATTTCTATATGCAGACAGTTAATTAAAACAGGCACTGAAACTTCCACGAGCCTGCCACGTGAGTCCCAGTGAGACCTACACTTGATTTTAAAAACGCTCCACACGAGCGTCTGAGTTCAGTCGCGCGCTAATCATTCATCAGCGATGTCTGAGCTCCATTACACCTGCGTTCACTGATACCCTTATCACTCATGAATATTTCTCAGAGCAATGTGGGTCTTGGCACCGTGCTGCCTCTTACTAGTTTCGAGAACGTGCTTTTGTTTCTCTTCAATGTATTTCACGCCACCGCCATCATTTTCCTCAACGCGTCCGTGTTTCTCGCCATCATGATGAACAGATCCCTGCGCAGCGAGAACCGCTTCATGTACATGCTCAGCACGAGTCTCAGTGACTTCTGCTCGGGCGTCTCCTATTATTATTCTGGAGTTCTGGATGTACGAGAGTATAATGGCTCCCCGACAGGCACTTTCTATATCGTTCCCACTTTCCTGGGTCTGACCTATATGGCGATTCTGGCCGCTCAGGCGGACCGGTACCACGCGGTCTCCGCGCCTTTCAAATACTCGCAGCGCATGACCCGAAACAGAACATTACTGGTGATTCTGGCCTACTGGCTTTATGCTTTTTTGATGGTGGCTGTTAATAATCTGGTGACTGCGGGGGTCGCTGAAAAAGTGACGGGCTTTGGTACTTTTGTGGCGAACATTTTCTCTGTCGTTATCATGATTGGCTTGAACTTCAAGCTGTTTTTCATCGCCAGATTTCAGCTTGAGCGCGAACCGGCGAGCGCGGAACGGGACAGCAAGCGCGCGTCCGTTTACCTCATTATAATAGTGGCCATGTGTTTTCTGATCGCGTGGTTGCCATTGTTTCTTCATTCAACTGTGTGTACTTTTAGGGGGACTCCGTGCTATCTGTTTAAAAATAATGGCACAGACCCTATGCGCATTTTGGCCCGTCTCAATGCGATCATCACACCCGTGTTGTACATCAGGGGCTGTTCTGCACTCAGGAGCACTATATTCATTAAAGTCTGGAGAACACCGTGCTGCGGGATCAAAGGGTAAATCCAATATCACACACATGCACAGGCACTTTCTCGCGGGACATCTGAAAATAAGGATAAACTTATTAAAAACAAATCCATAAAACAACAGAAACAGTACTGGCAGTTTATTACCCGGAGTCCGGACATAATCCAGTAATATTACTGTCAAAATACAGGTGAAAAACTTGTAAAAAATAAATAAATACGGAAAACTTAAAATAAATTAATATATGCCCTATTTTTTATGGATTTTTTGTGTAGGCCTGTAAATAAGAAAGGTGATGGAATACTCTTGACATCAGTCTATATAAATGAAATCTGTATCCACTAATGACAAATGAGTGGAAAAATCCTGGAAATTCCAGAGTCAGAAGCTGTGGAGCTGGTCTGCACTTTTGTTAGTCCATTAGATCCAGACTAACAAACATGATACACAGCAGTTCTGTATGTATTTTTTATTTAAAATGTTGCTTATTTTTGATGCACATGAAAGATAATATCATGCATAGCCTTATTTCCTTTGTTTCACTCATATGTTTGGTGTATAATGGAAAAAGATCTCTTATCTCTTCTCAGAGTGAAACCATATAATATATGAAAACTGAAGACGAGATGTAGCATTGATCTTCGAGATCACTTACCACAAGCTAACTGACTTTTAAAAAGGCTTTATTCAATAAACATTTGTTAATCTAAAACACAAGTATGAGCTGTTTCATGTCCGTGTCCTTTCCCCCCCGCTTGACATGTCTTGTATCTTGAAATAGTACATATAGCATTATATTAGAGCTAATATATTATTGCCTAAGCATTTCAATTTGACTTTCGACTAACTTGAAGGCAGATGAATTATATAAAGTGCCAGGATGACACTGTGTGTGTGAAATCTGTTTGTACTATAAGAGTGATTTGCATCCAGTTTCCTGTGAATCGATTTATGTATCCAAAGACAATTTTAATTTTTTTATCCCGTTTTTTTTATTTATTGTTCAAGATCACAATACATTCCATACATACAAGTTGCATCTTTAAAAAACAAACAACAGCAACAACAAAAAAATAGGATCATGTTGACCTGCCAAGGTTTTGTAAAAAGATATGTGACATCCTGGGACACTTAAAAGAAAGGAGTCTGATAAAACATATCCATTTTCCCTTTTGACCAGTAAGTAATATATTCCAGTGAAAGAAAATCAAATATAACTTCATGCCTCTCCAACACTGTCTGCGGTTTATCAGAGATCCAGTAAAGAATACGGGCAGCATAAGTAAGGAGAATCAACAATTTCCTAATTGAAGCACTCTTTATTATTATCATCAGCACCCAACAAACAGTAAAGTGGACTGAGATCACATTGTGTATTAAATATAAGTCTCCTACAAATTTGTACCTAATAGGCTTTAATATGTAAGTGCAGTGAACAAAGTCACCCTCTTCGACTTTGCACTTCAGACAATTTGGGTTAAACCTATGTGTGCGTAACGGGGTAATTTGGAGACGATGTAAAAGTTTGAACTGTCGCTCTTTAATTCTATTATAAATTTATATTGCCAGCATACTGCCAAATTCACTAATACTTTCGATGAAGACCATGCTTATAATGAATTATTACTATATAAATATATTTATGAAGACTCATTAAGACCTATACTGCTGTTAGGTTTCAGGATTGATGAAGATGAACACGAGGATGAAGAAATCCAAGGTTTTAATACTCAAAGCAGATACAAACAAAAAGGGAGCGTGTGCTCAAAATACAGAAAGCTTAACATTCACAATTAACAAACCTAACGTAAGCATTGACCGACAACTGAAAGGTGAAAGACAGGAACTTAAATACACAGATGATAACAAGTGACGGTGATGATGAACAAAGACTAATTAACTAAACACAGGTGACAGAACTGAACTACTGATGATGAACTAAACAGACGGGAAAAACAGGACTAAACCAAAATCAACAGAAGACAGGGGAAAACGATAACAGAAACACTGAAAACACTAAAACAGAAATCAAAACTACAACATTACTCCCCCCTCCCGGTAGGCGCGTCCTCGCGCCGTAGAAAGACAAAAGGGGTGGGAGGGTGGGCGTCCTGGAGGCTGACGGGGGAGACAAGGCAGGAAGCCTCCAGGGCGGAGCAGACTGTGGGTGTGGCCACGGCGGAGACGACCCCTCGGGCGACCATGGCGGTGCGGACCCCTCGGGCGGCCATGGCGGTGCGGACCCTTCAGGCGGCCATGGCGGTGCGGACCCTTCAGGCAGCCATGGCGGAGAAGACCCCTCAGGTGGCCACGGCGGAGAAGCCATAGCCGGAGTTCCAGGTATCCCCAACTGAGCCAGAGGGACCCAGAGCCGAGGCGACACCACAGGTCTGGAGGGCCAAGGCGGATCTGCAGGCTCACGGGACCGAGGCGGAGAAGGGGCTCTGGAAGCCCGTGGCGTAACCAGTGCGAGGGAGGACGACTGAGGAGCAGGAGGGAAGACGGAGCCCGGTGGAGCAGAAGGGATGCAGGGCAGAGGCGCAGACGACAGCACGGAATCCCGAGGTGGAACCAGGGTGACGGCTGACCAATGCGAGGAAGGAAGGAGGAGTGAGCCTGGTGGAGCTATAGGGTTGACAAGACCCGGCGGAGGTGAGGGCACAATGAGCCAAAGAGAAGCTGCAGGGTCGGAGGACCCAGGTGGAGTCAGAGGTTCAGGGGACTGAGGCAAGGACAGGGGATCCACTGACCAGGGCGATGCTGAGGCCTGGAGTCCCGGAGGCGGCTCCACAGCAACACTGGCGGGTAGCTGTGGATGGGCAGCAGGGTCGACAGGGCTCAGCAGAGGCAGGGCAGGAGAACAGGATGACTCAAACAGAGGAGGTGGGAGAGGGAGGCTGGGTGGGACCAGCCACTTGGAGAATACTGGGCTGGGCAGCGATGAGGGCTCGGTGCTGGGCAGATCCAGCGATGAGGGCTCGGTGCTGGGCAGATCCAGCGATGAGGGCTCGGTGCTGGGCAGATCCAGCGATGAGGGCTCGGTGCTGGGCAGATCCAGCGATGAGGGCTCGGTGCTGGGCAGATCCAGCGATGAGGGCTCGGTGCTGGGCGGGACCAGCGGTGAGGGCTCGGTGCTGGACGGGACCAGCGGTGAAGGCGGCTCTGTGCTGGACGGGACCAGCGGTGAAGAAGATTCTGAGCTGGACGGGACCAGCGGCGAAGAGGGCTGTGAGCTGGGCGGAACCAGCAGCGAAGAGGGCTCTGAGCTAGATGGGACCAGCGGCGAGGAGGGCTCTGAGCTGGATGGGACCAGCTGTGAAGAGGGCTTTGAGCTGGACGGAACCAGCTGTGAAGGCTCTGAGCTGGGCGGAACCAGCGGCGAAGGGAGATCCAAGCCAGGCGGAACCAGCGAGAAGAACCTCTCTGCAGGCGTGATGTTCTCAGTCTCTAGCTCGGCGGCGGGCACGGCGCATACTGCTTTGGTCTCAGCAGATTTGACGTGAAGTGCGGGCTCGGCTGGACTGGCGTGAAGTGCAGGCTCGGTTGGACTGGCATGAAGTGCAGGCGGTGACATGGCGTGAAGTGCAGACTCGGCTGGACTGGCGTGTTCAAAGGCTTTTCTGACCGATATGAAGGCTGGGTCGAACATCTTCAAAGCCAGATCCGCACTGTTCGACACCAACTTACGAGCTCTGGGGCAGAAGAACCCCGCAATCATTCTCCCCATCCTCTTTCTTCTTTTTGGGTCGGTCAATCTGTTAGGTTTCAGGATTGATGGAGATGAACACGAGGATGAAGAAATCCAAGGTTTTAATACTCAATAAAGCAGATACAAACAAAAAGGGAGCGTGTGCTCAAAATACAGAAAGCTTAACATTCACAATTAACAAACCTAACGTAAGCATTGACCGACAACTGAAAGGTGAAAGACAGGAACTTAAATACACAGATGATAACGAGTGATGACAGGTGACGGTGATGATGAACAAAGACTAATTAACTAAACACAGGTGACAGAACTGAACTACTGATGATGAACTAAACAGACCGGGAAAAACAGGACTAAACCAAAATCAACAGAAGACAGGGGAAAACGATAACAGAAACACTGAAAACACTAAAACAGAAATCAAAACTACAACAACTGCATTATAACAGGTATGGTACATTTATATTATTTTTAGAATTACTTATAAGTCATGCATTTGCTTATTTAAATCCGCATACTCATAATCCATTATACAGTGATTTATAAGTATTAATTAATCAGTTGTATGGTTCCATGAATGTATTTATAAAGATGCAACCTGCATTGCATTACATTATAGTTACAATGACTTTTATTTCAAATAAGTGAATATACTGTTATTAGTAGCCGTGTTTTGTTCTTATAAATACTTATTGTGAGTGATTATTGTCACAGGTCGTTGCAGGAAGGCTGACGAAGATGAAGAATAAAGTTCCGATGTGAAGTTTAATGAGGGTAATATAAACAATACTTAGACATGCAGGGCAATACACACTTAATGTAACTAGACCGACCAGAGATTGAATGAGAGGGATCAACAAAAATGAGGAAAATTAATAGAACACAGAATGGTGACAATAATAACTTCTATAAATGCATCATTGATGGCTTTAAGTAAAGTGAAAACACAGGATGCAATTTTCTTAAAGCAAATATTAAGAAATCATGAAGATGTGCTCATTATACATTTTAATAGTTTATTATTAAAGTATAATGAAGACTAAAAATGTAGTACTGTTAAATGTTATTTTTTTAGTATTATTTTTCTTTATTCATTTTCATAATCATTTCATAATGTATTTTATGAGTCAGAGGATGGTTGTACATGTGTGCTGAGCAGAGAGCTGGGAGAGATATATATATTTGATTAGAGGTATGTGTGCAATGCAACATTCACTGAGCAGAGATGTTCCAATGATGATGATACTTCAAATTCGTACAGTTAGCATGCTCTTTACAAGGAAAGGAATGTTTTTCAACTGATGCAATGTACCACAAATGTACACACTGAAGGGAAGTTTCTTAATATGAAAAGTGGATTGTAACGTGTAAGCGTGAGGTATATGTTCCATTTTTAAACATAAGCAACATGTTTTTCTACAAGGAAGTTGTAAATCCCTCAGTGGTGTATATAAGCTCAATCCTTACTGTACTGACTCAGAGAAACATAGAGGCATGATGGGGGTGAGGGAGGAGAAATGGGGAACAGAGAAATCTGGAATGAAGACCACCTCTCATGTAGCCTTATTCTTATATGCCTGTTTCCCTCCAATGCTGATACATGTATAAAATAATAAATAGAGATCTCTTGGCAAAATATCTGGTGTAGCTTCCGTGATTCAACAATAATGGGGAAAAGCATGATTTTCAAAACTACAATAATTTCAAACTGCTATAAGCAATACCATGGTTGAGGAGATAAAGATTTTAACAAATCACAATTACCATTTATGACCTCTAATGCAAACATTAGCCATTAAAGACATAATTGATAACTAATTGGTACAGCAAGTGTCTGGACTATTGTATGTCATCATTTATAAATCAGTGTATAATGGATTATGCGTGTACATTGAAAAAACAAATGCATGACTTAAAATTATAAAAAAGAATATAAATGTAACTATAACTGTTCTTATAATGCAGAATAGGTCTTAATGAGTCTTTATTAATATATTTATAGAATCGTAATACTTATAAATAAGTATAAATGGGGCTATAATTCATTATGGACTTCATAGAAAGTGTTACCCCAAATTGCACTGTTTTTATTCTATTGGCTTGTGTAAGTTAAAGTGACAATCGTTTAAAATATTTATTTTTATTTAGAAATGTGAAACATGGCCGTGTCAGAAATAAAGGGTCACAGACATGTTGTGAACTCATCAGAGAACAATACATTGTGTTGTGTGGATTGATATATTGAATGTGCAGCTGTGCTATTGCTCTGCTAATTCAACCTTCACCCTCAGAAAAAAAGGTACAAAAGCTGTCGCTGGGACAGTACCCTTCAAAAGGGTACTAATATGTACCATCACTTTTGGTACCAATATGTACACTTTTGGAACTAATATGTACACTTTTGGTACCAATATGTACCTTTGAGGGACTAATATGCACTCTTTAGGTACAAAAGTGTACCTTTTGAAACCACAGTGACAGCTTTTGTACCTTTTTTTCTGAGAGTGTTCACACTCGGCTCTTACTGATAATGTAAAATCAGAGAAGATTGGCCACCAGGCCGCGCAAGCATGAATCCTCCAACACTATACTGGCCAGTGTTTCAGTTTCATTGTCCAACCCCTGTATTTAAATATAACTCACTATTAAAAATGTTAAAAAAAAAATCCACAAAAAAAAAATGAGTGCAATGTTTGTTAGTATACATATTAAGTATAAATAAGTACACATGAGTGGCTTTGTGTATTAGCATAAAGCCCATCAATACTCAAAAGGAGTTCCTACTTTCAATTTAATGTGTTTTTGTCCACTTTAACTCCAGGACTGTGTTCTTGGTCACTATTCATTAGCTCAGCTGCTGCAATTACCACGATCATCATCACAGTCATAATAAGTCCCCAATAGATTCCCTATGAACTTTAAAAACAGAGCGATGTTATGATCAGTCACTGTGCATTTGCTCTGCCTGGTTAATCATAGTAATGATAAAGATGCTTTTATGTCCCTTGATAATCTGATAAACAAAAGTCACCTTCCCAGGTGTTTATTTATGTCCCAAAACACCTAGGTGAAAAGAAATGCTTCTGACAGGATCCCGACTTTGTGTGTGTGTGTTTTGACATGTTTATTCGTCGATTGACAATCCTAACAGCTTTACGCGGCCACACAGGACTCAGCTGTAATTAAGCTGCTAATTATCCAATCTCTTATGAATGGGTGAAGGGGAAATCAAGTGCACTGAATAGATAGCAAGGTGGAAAACAAGTGGCAGAAAACACTCCCCCCTACGAGAATAAGACTTTACATTAAGCACGGGTGATTGCTTTTTCGTATACGCCAGAAAAAGTCTAAGAACAACAATGGGGATGATTGAATGTTTGTGTGTGTTTGCTAACAGCTTTTCAAAGCTTTTGTGTGTTTCATATGTGATGTTTGCCATGTAAATATCCCAAGAATGCAAATGGACTGAGTAAAAAAAGGGAGACAGGTGGTGGGCCTTTTTTTGTTTGTTTTGAAAAATAAGGTTTAAGTGCCCACCGAAAGCCTTATTGTTAAATATCGAAAATTAACCATATAGTACCTCTAACACATTTAGCTAAAAATGCTTAAATCATATTCATATTTCATCAAAATAAAAAATGATCGACGTGATTCAAGAACGGGGATTTGAAAAACGGAAGCATTAGGCCTAGCTAGCTCTCTTCGTTGTTTTTCTATCAAACTCATTTTAGTTAACCTTTACTTTAATGACCAATAATATCACTAATATATTATTTTCATAAAACGGTGATATCATTTGTCGTGATATAAACATTAGGCCTACCTCAGAAATTTCGCGCTGTCCCTGTCATCTCCTCGTTCTTCAGAATTTCCCCATATGGTTTGTATTTACAAATTACACGGAATCATCTGATTAAATGACAAAATACTTTATTTAACTGTCCAGTTAGATATTAATCATATAAATATATCCTACACTTAAGTTTGTTAACATTTTCTCTCTTTTATGATCATTAAAACATTCACGGATAGCCTACTAAAAATCACACACACAATGAAAAAGACCTACACATTGTAGCCTACACAATATACCTGAATTGTGTTTTGGGTTAATTTTCTTTCTTTAAAGTCAAGATGACTGGAATAAACTTTGAAACATTCAAGTCATGATATGATGTATGAACCACAAGGCCATGTGGAATTTATTGATAAATTATTCTGATAGCAGTAAGAGTTACATTTTTCAGACAATTAAATCTAGCAAAGATGCATGTAAAATAGCCCATTTTTTTATTTCTATCTTATGAATATTGCATGTTCATGCCACGTGGAGAAGGAGGCATAACAAATATTCAAGGAATATTGATAAAGTTACTGACAATTTCAAGTTTTCCATAAACAGCCACACCCACATCCCTGCCAGCATCTGTGACATTTGAGATATCTTGTGATATTACAAATGTGACTTTTTTGGTTTTCAGAAACCAGATAACAGCTAGAAGCAAATGTAAAGTGAGATTTGATTTTCATGTGGCACTTTTAAACTTTTCCTTTCATGCTTTGGCTTGTAAGATCTTCACATCTTGAAGACAACAGCTTCATTCACTGACAGAGGGTTCACACTGAGAAAAAAAAGGGAAAGAAAAGCTTTAAAGGCCAAAGTGCTTCAAAGATATTCAGTGTCCTTTTAATGTGTGACAAAAGGCCTACATGCCTAACTAGCCACATCTCTACCAGAAAGGCAATATTAATATTGTTAATATTTATAAATGTTATAAACATTTAATATAGGCTATATAATACTTAAAATGATCAATTCATGAAAGCACTTTTGGAAAATACAGCCTATTAGAGTTAATGTATAAAATACATCATTTTATTAATAAGAAATAAACATTTGACAATTAGCATATGTTTGTTTTGAATTAAAAAAAATAAACCACCAATACGTGAGTTTATTAAAAAATAATGTCTCAGAGATAGTCTGGTTATAATTAGGCCTACATTCATATTTCACCAGTGTGTGCAAGAGATACGGAGAGAACTTGGGAGAGTTTACCCTTTTCTCTTGCAGCATGCTGTTCTCCAGACTTTACTTAGTAGGGTGCTCCTTAGTGCAGAACATCCCCTGATATACAATAAGGGAGTCAGAACTGCATTCACCCGGGGCAGAGCGCGCAGAGGGTCTGAACCCTCATTTCTGAACGCGTAGCACGTAAACCCCGCGAAGTTACACGCAATAACATGAAGAAAAATTGGCAACCATGCGATTAAAAAACATACAGCCACTATTATAATGAGGTAAACGGACGCGCGCTTGCTGTCCCGTTCCGCGCTCGCCGGTTCGCGCTCAAGCTGAAATCTGGCGATGAAAAACAACTTGACGTTCAAGCCAATCATGATAATGACGGTGAAAATGTTCGCCACAAAAGTACCAAAACTCGTCACTCTCCTAGCGACCCCAGCAGTCACCAGATTATTAACAGCCACAATCAAAAACGCATAAAGCCAGTAGGCCAGAATCACCAGTAATGTTCTGTTTCGGGTCATGCGCTGCGAGTATTTGAAAGGCGCGGAGACCGCGTGGTACCGGTCCGCCTGAGCGGCCAGAATCGCCATATAGGACAGACCCAGGAAAGTGGGAACGATATAGAAAGTGCGTGTTGGGGATTCATAATAATCTCGTACATCCAGAACTCCAGCATAATAATAGGAGACGCCCGAGCAGAAGTCACTGAGACTCGTGCTGAGCATGTACATGAAGCGGTTCTCGCTGCGCAGGGATCTGTTCATCATGATGGAGAGAAACACGGACACGTTGAGGAAAATGATGGCGGTGGCGAGAATTACACTGAAGAGAAACAAAAGCACGTTCTCGAAACTAGTAAGAGGCAGCACGGTGCCAAGACCCACATTGCTCTGAGAAATATTCATGAGTGATAAGAGTAATACAGCTATAAGAGAAAGAATAGAGCCATTGCAATGCTTTTAAAAACGCGCAAGAACGAAGGTGATCTCATTAAGTTTCTCCTGGGACAGATGATCATCAAAACAACAAGCTAATAAGATTTTACTTTAAAATGTTAATTGGAGCATAAGAATCCTTGACAGAGGGATGGCATAAGAAGACATGAGACATAAGAATGGCCTTGCATAGATGTGTCAACATTTTTATTCATATGCAACATTCATATAGTGTGCTTAGGTAATGTCCCGCAGCAATAATAACCCTAATGTTGGTAGCAGTTTACATTTTGCTACAACTTTATCCGCAATTTGAAGTATGCAAAATGTACACCATCTTTGCTCAATTCTGCTGTTTTGTTTTGAGCCAATCATCTGAACCTAAATGCTATTACTAATCACTCTAGGACAGGCTTAGTCAAACAACAGCTACCAGCTAATCAAAGTGCTAAGGATTAATTTAAAGGTGCGTTGGAGAAGGGATGGAATTGAAGTCAAAGGCCGACTGCATCACAGCGGCATGACGAAGACTGTCCCAATACGAAGGCTCCTTCAAATACGGCCTCAAAATGCATCCTTTGTTTCATGGGCAATAAAGGAAACAACAGATGTATCCTTCGCAGCCTTGCCTTGCAGAATTCATTGCGTGCCGGCAGGGGTGTAATTTGTGGGGGGGTTGGGGGGGAGATAACCCCCCCAATATTTAAATCTATGCATTACAGAAATTGCTGGATTACCCTTTTAAATGTAAGTATTGGGTTTTAAATTACTCGAATATCTAATGATACAAATGTAATAAAAAAAAAGTTTTAAAGCGGTTCAAATGTGTTCTTATATCTTACAGAAACCTGTTTCCACCGCGGGAACTATCCCCAGGACCTAGGGGCTTTGAGGTGGTTCTCTGTGTGTTTTGACTGCAGGAACCAGGGTTTAAATGAAGTTCCAGGTAAAAATTTTCCCCTCAGAAAATCCCTACGCGAGATAGTACTTTTTTGATTGGTTGACTCCATGCTGCATTTTATTTCAATCAGCATTTTTTTGCGGTCTGTTGAGGTGCGGGCAGTAAGAGTTGTTTGCAATTCGAATCAACAATGGAGTTTAAAAAATAGAACTGATGGACCGACGACGAGGTTCATGTTGGCTTAACTTTATATGCGGAGGACGAAATCCAGCGGGAACTGAAAAGTCGTGTGCAGTCCTATGTCACTGGACTAATTTGCCTAAACTTCATGGTACTTTAGACCGCAATGGAAACTCAGACAACAACAGGTCTGGGGGAGAAAGTTCCTGTGACAAATTGTTCCAGGTAGTTCCAGTGGAAGCAGGGCTAGAGATGCGATTTTATAAAGTTTGTACTCTTTAGTATATACAGAAATGGACCACAGTGAACATATTTAGACAGGTTGTAAACCTTGTTTTTAGTCAGACAATTGAATGTAACTTTCAAAAAGTCCAGTAAAAAAAACAGAAGCTGTCACAGTTTCTAGGCGACAAGAACAATCCTCCATAGGCCAGACTGTCCTTCGAAGGATGCAGCCTCTGAATCGGGATGCAGCAATTTAGTGTTTTTCTACCTCGTTACTGGAAGCACACCTGATTCAACTCATCAGCTCATTAGTAGACTTTGGTCTGTGTTCGAAATTAGTAACTGAGTTATGGTCTGGAGATGGTATGGAGAAAGTAGTAACTGAGTTATGGTCTGGCAAAGCTTTAATAACTCATTTCCAAAGGGGCGTCACCAACGGACGTCGCTCAGATGCCTCTGGGCGCAATTGGATAGACCTAAAACCAATCAGAGCGATCGTCATCGTGTGAAGCCATATGCTTTACACCCAATTCGCCTAAGTTACACTACGCCATAAAAGTATGTACTCTTTTTGTGAAGAAAAGGTATTTACTTTTGAATGTGTAGCAAAAACGTAGGCAAGCTTTGGGACATACTACTTCGTCATCTTTATCGGACGGATCTGTGCATCCTGTCACGTAAACTGCCCTGTCAATCATCTTGTCACAGTTAAAATCCTCTATTAAATCTAATTTAATTTCCTACCGTTTTGGAAAGAAATGTAGTAGCACGTTCATCTGCCAGTGGGTCTTTCATGGAGACTGTCCTCATGTGTTTGCAATTTGAATATAATAATGCATTTAAAAGTTGCTGCGCTTCACCAACGGACGTCGCTCAAATGCCTCTGGGCGCAATTGGATAGACCTAAAACCAATCAGAGCGATTGTCATTGTGTAAAGCCCGCCTCAACGTTTCTGATTGGTGCCTCGATTTGGATGGATTAGAAATCGGCTTGAATGAGCTCTTTGCCAGACTACTTGCAGAGCAAATCTAAATTTACCGGAAGTTTGTCTGGGTTTTCCCAGGCTAGCAGCACAGTGGACCAGTAGTAGAACTCCAGCTGTGGAAATTACTTTGTCATCCATTTATGCAGTTTTATGAGATCACAAGATGAGGACCTCAAGATCAAGACTACAACATGAATACTTTATCTGGGATATTATGACCTTTAACCAATTCGAACCAACAATGGTCCTCTGATTTATCTGAAAATTCACATGATTTCACATGATCATTTTCAGTTGAGTTGGAAAAATGTGCGTATATATTATATACACAATCTCTTGTTAGGTGTGAGAATCATTGAGTCTTTAGTTTTCTTTCACTGCCAGTGTCCTCTTTTTGGCATGTGGTTTTGAATTATATGCATTGCTAATACCTTCTTTGCTGAGACGGCATGTTGCAGTAACCATCTATATCCAGTTCGGCACACTACATAAAAACTCAAAATGCACTTTGACCCCTTCTAAGCGATCATCTCAATGGCATCTTGCTGAAGGAAAAGCCTGTCAAGATGTTCCTAAATTGTTTGTCTGCTCTCAAATTGCATCATTAACAAAAACATATTGTGATCTGTATTTGTGTATGTGTGAATCTGCCTGATTAACCACAGTAATGATCTCCAAACAGGGGATTTTTATCTCCTGTGATCCTCTGTTGGGCTAAAGACTTCTTCCCAAGGGTTAACTTGTATTCTAAAAAACACAGGTGAAGATGAATGGTTCTGATAGGTATGTCCTTGCATGTCTTAATTAGCCCTGTATTTGGATTCTGTCACTACTCCTAATAGTCTTATCACACAGGGCTTATGGTTTTCCACTTTGGGTACATTTAAGCTTTTAATTAGTTAGCCAGTCTCATTATGAATGGGTGCATATGTCAACTTGAGGAAATCAGGTACACTTGAACAAATATCAAAGGGAGAAAAATAACAACAAAAGGACTCCTCCAAGACCAACTATCACAACACACTGAACATTTAGCTTACCTGAAACCATAATAGACATTTTGTTCTCATTGGGTTTTGCTTCAGGGACCAGATTCTACATTTGACATCAAGTGATGTCTGTAAACATAACATTATCATGAACTGACATACTAGCCTCAATTAAATGTTAAAACTATGTTTAGCCTCGTTCTAAGTGGGTTATTTTTTATTTTACTTGGCATAGTTTTGTTCATGGTTTTCAAAGAAGCGGGCTATTAGATCCTATTAGATGACCTTTTTTCAAGAAAATATCAAATGAAAATAGGCAGACACGCAACTAAGGTGCATTTAATCACTTTAATTCCAGTGACGGTAACATTATACACACTTTCAACATTCACAACATCTCAAAAGCATAACATTACATATGCAGCTGAGTAACAATAAGGCATTAAGCATTGCCTTCTGCCGATTATCCAGTGGTTGCCACATTCCCTCTAGATCAGGGGTTCCCAGCCACCCAAACACTGCACATTTTGCATAGTCTCCTTAAAGCTACAGTGTGTAATTTTTTAAGTTGATTCTTAGCAAAAAACACTTTGTTCTTTCAAAATGATATGTGCTCATTAATGTGTAATTACTTCTACCAACTAATCAAGTATTCTCGTAAGTGTATAATCTGCCATTTAGAATACATACGAGCGAGTTGCTCGAATGGCGGCAGCCATGTTGCGCCTCCATCTTGAAAATACATGTGCCAAAGAGGGACATACCTGGAAATTCAAGCTTCGCCTTTCGTGTTTTTACACTCAGTGGCGCCGTGACGAATGTGAGGGGGAGATTACTCGCGACTGCCGGCAGATTTGAAATAATACAGCCATCGTAGGAGTTAAAATGCCCTCGGAATGGGAGGGGCTAGAAAGTAATATTCAGTTGGTAGTCATAAACAATTTCACCGCTAGATGGGAGAAAATCCTACACAGTGTAGCTTTAATCAAACACACCCAATTCAGGTCATCAGCTAATTCGTATGGACTTCAAGATCTGAAATAGGTGTCAGACAAAGGAGAGATTCAAAAATGTGTGTGCATGTGGGGTGGGGGTGGGGGGGTCCAAGAATGTGGTTGAGAACCCCTGCTCTAGATAAATGATTTAGCAAGTGCCAAGCTGGGTTGATAATCTAATTGAATGTTCGGCAGTAATATTCAGAGAAACCACAGCACCAAGCTACTAATAAAGATCCAACTTTATATAAAATATTGTTTTATCTCAGTGAGCAGTGGATGAGCTGCATGAGTGTTTCTGTCATAGTATGTCTGATATGAATGAAACTGATACGCAGGAGTATTATCGTACATATCTAGTTGAAACCAAACAGCTATGATTACATAAACGTTCACAAAGGAGCCTTTCACACAAAGTGTTTAAAAGCTTAATGTCTTTCAGCTTGATACGGCAATATAAAACACAGTGTTATTACTGCAAAAGATTCATTGGTCAAAGATTTTTGTGTGGTGCATGTTTATATAGAAAAACAATTGAGTTGAACGCAAAATAATGCTCTGTATGAACGGCCCCGGAGAAGTAAAAATAACAAAACCAACAGTGGAGGACTTTGAAAAGACATTTAAATGTTCATAATATTAATTTAAAATAAATAAGTACATCAGTAGAATGTTAATCCGTAAGTCAACAGTCTAAACAATCAAAATAAAAATACAAGTAATTTTGATTTCAACTACGCAAGTAGAAGTGCCATCATAAGGACAGAACTGGAAGCCACCATTTCATGTCGTAAAAATAATCATGGTTTGTTGTAACAGCTGTTGCTAGAAGAGAACAATGACTCAAATGCCAATGCCGTGCGCAACGTTTAAACTGGAGATAATAAAGTGTTCATGCAGTATGCTGTCTTGGAAGAGAAGTAAGTGTTCATCAAACCACATGCGAGAAGGAGGCAGTGATGGAAGGTGAATGGTGTAGAAAAACTTGCCTATGTTTTAAACTTTTGGAAACTACTAAAAAATGTAGGCTCGTGTCAAATTGTTAGGTGGCTCATGATGCAATTTAGTGGAGTAACTATCGAGGAGTCATTGTGAGAAGTGTAAGTACTTTCTGTCGAATCTTCAAGTAGTCCTTTGAGAATACCTTGTCTTAAGTCTCTACAACACCCAAGACAAATTCCTCAGATTATATGTGATAGGTGTAAGCGGTCCATTTCTCAGTCTGACTCAATGGCTTTATGGGGTTTATCCTTTTCTAGAATGTCAGTGTAGCAGGCAACTGAAGATAAGAGACAGAATGCTAGTAAAGAGTAGCATGACTCCATGGCCAAGGGGTCCAGGTAAATCACCACCATTGGCGTTGGGTTTAGTATCCACGGCACTGCGATCCTGCACCTGTTTTTCTGCATGATGTTCCGCATAGGCCATGTACAGCTCGACACATCGTCGTGCTTTCATTTGCTCAATTAGTACAGGATAGCCAATCTCCATAATGCTAACAGTGTCGCTGTCATCATCACTGGCTTCTGCTACTCCTTCCTGGATCTGCTTTTGAGGTTGACTGGATATTTCGGGTGGGTTTGAGACTATAAATGAAGTGGCATCTGTACTAGCTGTTTCAGCAGTGCGGTTGTTGCTTGTGGCATTTTCTTGAGCGCCGTTAGGATCATCTTCTACTTCTGCTGCTTGAGCCTCAAAGGGGTCAATGGATCTCCTTGGTCTTTCTTCCCGAAGCAAGTCAGTCCTCTTCATACACTTGTCCATGTACTTCTCATAGGACTCTGGTGGAGGATTCTGGAAGATGTCATAAGGGTTACCATTTCCTTGTCCTGTAGAGGTCGATCCTGCTTCGCCTCTAGAGGTCGATCCTGCTTCGCCTGGCTTGCCACCTGGAGAGTTAGGGTTTCCATTCATGTTACTTTCGGGGGGAGTTTGGCCATAACGTTTGTACATGTAGTTATTGTAGTAATATTCCTCCTGTGGATTGTTGAAATTGAAGCGGGGACGAGGGAAACTTCCCAGGCCATATCCCAGAGCCATACCGGCCACCGCCCCTACGCCAGCAGCCATAATCGCCTGCTTGCCAAATCCCCTTGAATTGCTATTAGGGGCCATTCCCATGCCCTGCACTGACTGGGCAAAAGGTGATCTGCCCCCTTGCCCATAGCCACCGTAATTGCCCCCATAGCCTGGGCTCATGATTTTGTTGTTGGGGTTCCAGTAAGGATACTGTGCCGCTCCTGGATATCCACCTGCCCCTGCCCCTGCAACACCTCCACCAAACTGGTTAGGGTTGGAACCTCCTCGGACTGGATAACCTGGATAAGAGCCTCCAGCTGGATAGGGGTTTCCTCCGGCTTGTCCAGGATACCTGTTGGAACCTGCTCCCCCTGGGTAGCCACCCTGTGCTGGGTAACCACCTTGCGCTGGGTAACCACCTTGGGCAGGGTTTCTACCTTGGGCTGGATAACCACCTTGCGCTGGGTAGCCACCTTGGGCTGGATAACCACCTTGTGCTGGGTAGCCACCTTGGGCAGGGTTTCTACCTTGGGCTGGGTAACCACCTTGGGCTGGGTAGCCACCCTGGGCTGGGTAGCCACCTTGGGCTGGGTAGCCACCCTGGGCTGGGTAGCCACCCTGGGCTGGGTATCTACCTTGGGCTGGGTTTCCTTGACCTGGATTAGAGCCAGCTGGTGGATATCTGCCCTGGCTTGGGTACCCGCCTCCACCGGGATAGGGGGGTGGATTCTGGTTTGGTACTTGAGGTTGGCGAGGATAGTTTCCAGGGGCTGAGTTTGTCCCATGTGAGGTGCCTTTACTGCTGCTGCTGCCACCTTTGCTGGAGCCACCTTTGCTTCCTGTGCTGCTTCCACCTTTGTTTGAGCCAATTTTGCCCAAGCTAAATCCGCCTTTACCGCCCCCGCCTCGTTTGGCCAAAACGGACACCACAAGAGCCAGGCAGAGAAACAGTACAGTTAGGCGACCCATCTCTGTGGAAAAAAGAGTGAGAGGTTCAATGAAAAGAATCAGAGATCATTTTCAAAGTTGTCCATTTTGGTATGTCACATTTACATACCATGACTGGTTATGCTTAAAGGAGTCATAACCTGCAATTTTCACTTTTCCACGAGAATCAATGTATGTTATGATTACCTAACGATTATACACTGGCCGGGAAGCCGATATTTAAAAGTGAAGCGTTTGTTTACCTCAGGGTAAATAAACCAGCGCGCGTGCACGCGCACTCAAATACGAGATTTTGATTTCAGCCCCGTCTTGACGTCATGACGGGGCAGGATATACCATATATGGACACCGCAAACCTATGCCACGGGAAGCCCGCCCCTCTCCCCCTCATATTAGTTCAGTCGAGAAAGATGGAGAAACCGAGTGCACACCTGAGTTGCTCTGTTGTTGACAACCAGAATCAACATGTAAATGTGTTTTCTCTCCCAAGAACGGACCAAGCTGTCAGGGACCAGTGGATTAAATTCATTTTTAATGACGCGGTTCCTACAACCCTTCCCACTGGCTTAACGTTAGGTGTCTGTGCTGTGCTAAACATTTTACGCCGGAATCCTTCACAAATTTGAGGCAATATCAGGCGAAGTTGGCATCGAAGCTCGGGAAAAAGGGGCCATTTTACTTGCCTGCAATTGAAATGGTAAGACTGTGTTTTTATTGCTCTACTGTGTGTAAAAAACAGCAGCTAACTGCTAATGCGGCTATTGTATGCTAGCGGGAGTAGCTTCGAGGTAAACATGGTGAATGGCTGCTAACGTTACTTTGCAAACAACAAATGACTGAGATCATCATGAATTCGGCTATTGTATATTGATTGCCTAACGTTTATATGAGGCGCCGTCTAGTTTGTGTGTGTGTGTGCTCGCGTCTTATATGAGAATGTGCGCGAGTTTGTGTGTGTGTGCTCGCGTCTCATATGAGTATGTGCGTGGAGAGTTCATATACGTATGTGTGACTACTTAGTATGTATGCAAGCGTGTTTCATATATGTGTGCGTGAATGAAGTTTGATTTAAGCCCTAAACGGTGCCTCATACTTATACACTGGCCGGGAAGCCGGTCGCGGCCAGGTCGGGTTCATTCATAACTTGCGCCATGATGTCATTTTGTAATGATATGCTAAAGCGTCACCTGCGGTGTCAACCCCCATCCTTCCTGCCACCAATCAACGCGCCCCTCATTTGCATTATTAAAATGACTGTCCACGACAGCCAAAATATCGCATCAGATCTCGCGAGACAATAATGCCTTCAGAAATAAGGGTCAGAGGAGCTCTGTGTTTATTTTTTTTTCCACTTTTCTTTTTTAGAAGGGCCTGAAAGACTATAATAGAGCGTTGGGTATCCAAGGTAATACAAGGTTATGACTCCTTTAATAGTCTGATAATGTAATTATTAATATTAAAGTTGCACTTGATACAGAGTCAATAACAGAAATTCAGGAGAGAAAATGTGAACAGAAACAAGGCCTCCACTGACCAAACAACAATGCTTATGACCAAACTTTACTCATGACAAAAATGCTATAGTGACTTTTCTTTTGCGTTCAAATGGAATCTCAAATGAGAATATCTATGAACTAGCGATTTCAAACTAGGGCTGGGCGATATATCGCATGTCATTGTTATGCACATCTCGTCAGTAAAGCCGGTTCCTTGATTAGAAGTAAATCGCCATCACCTGCTTTCAAATGGAGCGGCGTTTACTACACAGAGCCATAGTTCACTGACAAGCTGAGCCATATCGCATTAATTATTGCGGACGTATCGCCTGCGATAATTAATTAGATATGGCTCAGCTTGTCAGTGACTTACGGCTCTGTGTAGTAAACGCCGCTCCATTTGAAAGCAGGTGATGGCGATTTACTACTAATCAAGGAACCGGCTTTACTGACGAGATGCGCATAACAAATGTCATGCGATATATCGCCCAGCCCTATTTCAAACTGCGTCATACTTGTAAAGAGGATTGGCTCGTTCCTACGATGGATATCAACATCTTGTAGTAAGTATATACACACTAGTGCTGCACGATTAATCATATCGCAATCGCAATGCCAAGCCTGTACGATTATATGACGCAAAATGCTGCGATTTTATGAAATAAATAAATGCATGTGTGGACATAACAACCCATTCTCTCTGAGAGCTGTTTGCTAATTTTCTAAACCGCTAATAAAAAGAAGACCGGTGTTTTCCGGTGTGCAGTGCGGAGAACAGGTGAAGATGCAAAACTATTTCTCTCAAGTTGCAATCCCTAAGCTTAACAACAAATGTGTGGTGAGGTTCAACTGGAAATGGCTACGCTGACGTTCTTTTCTACCACTACGGACCTGTGGTCAGGCAGGACAACTGAACCCTATATTAGCCTAACTGTGCACTTTGTCAACGAGGAGTTTGAACTGAAAAGCCGCTGCCTGCAAACATCCTATTTCCCCGACGAGCACACGGGAGAGAACATAGCCTTGGGCTTGAGAGAGGCACTGGCTGCATGGGACCTGTGTGAGCAGCGTCAGGTCGCTATCACAACAGACAACGGCACTAACGTTGTCAAAGCGGTGGAGCTTAATTAGTGGACTAGGTTCCAGTGCTTTGGGCAGAGACTTCATCTGGCCATCGTTAAGTTAAACTGATTTCATCTTTTGTTATTAGGCTACTGCAAATATTTTATACTATTGTACTTTTAAGAGCTTAGAGAATTATGAGGCGGCCGTCTCCGTCAAATTTAGTGCCGCCTCCGACTGTCGACAAAACTATCGACTACAGTCACATGCTCGATACCTCTAATCGCCACGGTTCTGTTGCGAGTGTTCGGTAGTGATGCGCGGATCATGTTATACCCGCGGATACGGATCAGAAGGGCCAAGTTATAAAAAATAACAAATTCATTTTGGGTGGGTTGCAGGCCGATGAGATATAAATTATTAAAGTAAGACACAGAACTCTTATTTCATGGTAAAACGCAACGAACGTGCGTCACTTACTGTTGTTTTCAACAACGCATTTCTCTTCAGGGAAAAGCAATCAAGAAAAACATGCCTAGAGGTCCTTCTAGTGGTTCACCTCTACATTTACATTTACATTTATTCATTCATTCACCTCTCAAGTGATAAGTAGAGCTTTTTAGAAAGAGGGGTTACACTTTATTTTAAGGTGTCATTGTTACAGTGTAATTAATATATTTAAGTACTAAGTAATATTAAGCAACTACATGTACTTACTATAGGGATAGGGTAGGTTTAGGATTTGGTTGAGGGTTAGTTGCATGTAATTATGCATAATTTACTGTTATTACTATAGTAAGTACATGTAACATTATGCAACAAGGACACTGTAAAATAAAGTGTTACCGAAAGAGGATTTGGAAGTACCAGTTGTTGCTTTTTTTTCTCAACAGTTTTAGTTTGATAAAGTGAACCACACATTTATATCCAGTTTCCTTTTTGAAAGAGTTTGTACAAAGCATATGTTTGTTTGGACAGAATGTTCAAAATATCTTATTTTCATGAACATACAAATTTTCTTATTCATTCTTCTATTTATTTTATTTAGCTGTACTATTGGGACAATAACAAGTTTGCAGTAATGCAAAGATGTTATTATTTATTTTTATTTTTAAATTATTTTAATTTGAAAACACTGTGCATTTAGTTGTTGTTGTTGCTAGTTTGAGTTGAGAAATACACATTTCAGCATTGTCAGCAATCTGTGTGTGGATTTTCCTTGAGAACCAAGCAAGTTGACTCATGATACCATTTGTTTATTATATCTCAATCGCAATATAGACTTCAATAATCACAATATGACATTTTCCCCAAATCGTGCAGCCCTAATACACACTCACTAAATAGCAATAAATATGTAAGACACTATTTAAAGCTTTGGAATCTGCAGAAGGTAAATGAAAGCTGGATGGCCCACAGTGACAGACAATGATTATGCTTTACATTTTTTTTTAAGCAAGTAAAGCAAGAATTCAATCATAAAAAAATAAATTATATTATCCCCACTGAGCTACACAAACCTAATTAACACTGAAATAAACATTAAGAAACTGACACTTCAGATTTAAGAGTTTAAAAGTGTCAATGTAGCTCCATATAAAAGAGACTGTGTTTACTGGGCCCTGTATCTCAGCACCTATAAGTCAAACGCCCAATTACACAATTAAGATTTTCTTTGGCATGTTGACTTCAGACATCCAGTTTCCAAATTATCTCAAAATTGGATCATTTTTGTAGCTTCCAAACTAAAATTCCAGCATCATCAGATTTTTATAATAGTTTTAGGGTAGCAAATGAACACATTAAAACCACACACACAATGATGTTAGGGTGGGGCAAGTTTTTAAAAATTGTAGAAATGTATAGAATGATTTTAAAATTTGTTGCCTTTTATAATTTTTGATTTAACATTTTAAATGTCCATTGCCCTTTGTGAGTTTGCCCCATA
Source organism: Squalius cephalus (assembly GCF_949319135.1). NCBI lineage: Eukaryota > Metazoa > Chordata > Actinopteri > Cypriniformes > Leuciscidae > Squalius > Squalius cephalus. The sequence goes on from NC_137144.1 coordinate 25,477,305, forward strand.
TAGTGTAATAATAATAGGGTCAACATGAACTGTATATATATGAAGAGTTCAGATGCAAAAGCCTCTAAGTGCCATCTGAAATTTTCTTCTAGAATGATCTTTTTTTTTATTTTATTTTTTTTATCAAGGTTGTATATTTAAGTTCAGTAATTTCACTTAAATGACAATTAATAGGTAATTTTCATTGCCATTTAAGTGAAATTACTGAACAAATATATGAGCTTGATAAAAATGATCATTCTAGAAGGAAATTTCAGATGGCACTTAGAGGCTTTTGCATCTGAACTCTTCATATATATATATATATATATATATATATATATATATATATACACGGTTGAAATGGTCAATAGTATTTGTTTATTTTATTTTTTTGGAGTAAAGACGTTATAGTTTGGAGCAATATTTGACAATTCTGACAAATAGTCACTGGAGTAAAAAACGTGACTTGCCCCCTAATGTGCTCAGATTTGTCCACAAATGTATGACGTCACAGTGTTTTATTTCACTATAATTGTCTAGTTTAACAACCCATCATGCTCATCTGAGTATCTTAGTACACATGCCTGAGGACAAACGTATTTACAGTAATGACAACGGATAGTGTGTATCGGTATATGAATCTCTATGGGTGTGTGTGTCTCTCGTTGTATGGAGGCCATTTCCAACATCTATTCGCGGATTTACGTCAGGATGCGATAAACAATATCCATCTAAATACTCATATTTGATATATCTGAATATATCAAACTAAATTATCACCTAATATTATATCACCAATAACAACAACAACAAAAACACCACGCAGTTTTATTTTATTTTCCTTTTATACAACATATTATTTAATCGTTCACGGGTGATGAATGTGTTGAATATAATATGTAAATACTGGAAGTCGATATGCCATTATATAATAAATGTAAACAAAATCAGGGCGTCTGGTCGCGCGCAAATTCACAAATGCTTTAAATAACATAGCGGACCTAGGCTATATTAGGCGTGTTAACGGCACCTGTTATTATAAAACAAAACGAGTAGCTCCAATAAACCAGTGACTAATCATAACATAATAGCTTTGTTTTCATTAATAACAAACCGTGTTTTAATAGCTAACGTACCTTTGTGTTGATTTCAGAGCGTTGTCCTGGGTGAACGTTTTCCCTGGGATGCGCGACGCCGTTAATGACGATGAAACTTTCCACTGCTGTGCGCGCTCACGAGATGAGGGACTGCCGCCCTCTGCGCATGCGTACTGGTCGTAATCCTTCCTCTGACACCATTTACCAGAACTGTCGTGGGGGTTCTTCTCGGCAAACCTGTTAACCAGCCGTGCTGTTAACCTTTGCCAGTGCGACGGTCGCACTGAAGCGTTTTTTTTTTTGTTTAAATAGTTAATCAGATTTAACGTTATTACCTTGACAAACTGTACATAATTAAAAAGATATAAGACTCAAGTTTCAGTATTTTACCACTATTGTATTCTGAGAAACTTATAGTGACAGTTATGTCTTAATTTGTGTCAGGAGTTATGTAATGAAAAAATGAGTTGATACCTGTCAGCCGCTCCCATTCAGAAAAAAACTCCTGTGCGGTCGTCATGACAGCGATTGACAAAGCCCCTCAGGGCTTTTAGCTCAAAAATGTGCAGGTTTGGAGAAATATTGATATGTTCTCATAGGTTTACATCAAATTTCTATAGACAGGAATAATATTTATTTAATACCCAAATGCGGCAAATGTGCATTTGGGTATTAAATATAACATTTAATAGCCAAATGTGTTTTCAATCCATACCAGCAGCCTGAGGGCGCCCTATGCACATTTAGTCCATATATGGAACACATGAAGATGTGCCATAATCATGTGACATTCCAGGAAGTCCCTGACACAAACAAAGCTAACAGAGATTGCTGTAACATGATAAAGACGCTTTGAAGACAAAAACATGATTGCAATGATATTTGATTTACCTGTGTTCTTCGAGCCATGTCAGGCATTTTCATAATAATAGATTCTATTTATATAGATATAGACTTGATCATCGTGCAGAATACTATAAAATAATATATTTTTTTGTCCGATTTTTTTAATTTATGTGAAGCCAAATCAGATCACAGAAGGTTATTTAAAACACTCAACTTGCGTTATAAAGTAAGTTTGGAGCACATGGTTTTAATCTCATAAATTGTCATGTATTGATGGTGTGCTAAGCAAACATGCCACCTAGCCATTATTTTTATGAGTTTTTTAAATAGGAATGCTTACTGAAATGTTTCTTTTTTCAAGAAGGGCATTTGATACAGTTTCAAATGTGAAGTGAGAACTTTGATAAAAGAAATTAGGGATTGAAACAGTGTGAATAGCCAGTCGTTAGTAATTATAATGCAGACAAAAGAAAAGCATATTTACAGCCATAACCAGGCCTGAGAGGTATGAATGTGTGCAGGGGAGACTGAGACTGAATGGGGCTCGTTTGCACCACAAAACAATAGACTGAATAGATGCTTATAAGATGACATCTGTATCTGTTTCAGATTGAACTGTATGCCATTTCTGGGGATTTTTCAAAAGTGGGGTTGCAGCCTAACAGGTTAATCATGGTAATTTAATATATTTATTCATTTAGCATGAACATTACCTTATAAATGTTTTAAAAAAAAAACGGCAGTAGTACATTTTGTTCCCATTCATTCCTACTAGGCAGTAGGTTTCAATGTCTCCATATATTACTAATACGTTTCAACAAATTATGGAGGTACATTCCCCCCCCCTAGTTTTTTAAAGCAAGGAATTGCAACTGATGCTTTGTATCCAGATTGCCTTATCAAATCACATCAATCATAAACAACCATTTAAATAAAAAACAACAAATCACATCAACCATGTCTCCATCATATATTACAAATCATATTCAAATCACATCAATCATAAATAACACACACTGCAAACATTTAGAAATTATACCTTTTATTGACAGTCCAGAGTAATCCGACACTCTTCTGAAGTGAATTTTGTGGGAAAACACCACCCCCATATTGTCTACATCTACTTTACCATCCAGTTTGTAGCAGCTCCTGTGTACACTTCCAAAATTTATTACACGTGACGCTATATTTAAATACATGGGTGATAATGTAATCCCACTTAAAAACAAAGCAAGTAATTAAACAGAGACAGTCGTCAAACTCCATCTTTTGTGTAATCTAAATTACACATTCTGCTCTTTTTTCCCCCAGTCTAATCTACTTACATATAGATTTTTAAAAGGCTTTATTAAAGTGAGCTTAAAGTATAAAAGGCAACAACATAAAAAAGACGACAGACTAAAAGTAGGAAAAAAAAAGTACATTTGGTTATTAATTGCCCAAATTTCCCAGACGTGGTGGAGAATGCCAGACAGCTGAGCTAGTGCGTTTGAAGAAGCGAGGTTTGGTCCGCCTGAAGATCGCCTCCAGCTTGGGTGGTTCAGCCTTTCCAAAATATGAATTGAGATCCAGTGGGTTGTAATAGTGCTTCATTATAGACTGCTGCAACTGCATACCTGCACAAAACACCACATCGCTTTAAAATAATACAGTCACATGCTGTAGATACAGCAAAATAATCATGTACTTTCGAATCGGAATTGTTCATTTTAACAATACCCAACCCTACTTAATAATAGCTTTGATACGGAATCGCTACATTATATTTCTCAGCAACGAGGGGGGTAACATTGATGATTTTGAAACTCACAACTCTACTAATATTAGAAAGATGCTGCTCATATCAAGGTTATTATAGTTTTGCATTTTTAAATTAGTTTTTATTTTTAATATTTTCAAATTTCCTATAAATTTTAGTTTAGTCTTAGTTAGTTTCATTAATGGTTTTGTTAGTTTTTATTTTGTGAACACATTTCTATTTAGTCTTTATATATTTAGTAACTATAGTTTAGCAGAGTTAACAGAGCATTTCCAGTTAAATACGTTTAATTTCAGAAAAGTTTAATGTTTGCAGTTTACAGTTAACTCTGGTGCAAACCTCTTATTAAAATAAAATAACTGCTTGAGAGTGAACAAAGAACCAAACTAATGCAACTTAAAAGTAAAAATTATTCATACTCATTTATATTAAAAATCAAATCTTGTTCAACGAAGTATAAGAAAAAGAAAAAAAATATGCGTATGATTATTATTATTAGTCTTTTATGGTTATTTCTATGATTAATCCTTTCAAATATTATTCTTGTATTAATCCACTTATGCTTTTTGTCTATTGCATATTTTAATATCATATACTCATAGTTATTCTCATATTCATGCTTTCTATTCAGACCAGACATTTAGTTTACTTCTACTCTGACAAATGAGCGTCTATTTGTGGGGGTAGACATGCTAGGCTATTTGTTTTTTCCATTTCGGTGCAGTGTGCGATCTTGTCTAATATGTGTGGTATCTTGTTTAGTTTCACATGAGATGGTTATCTTACTTGGAATTAAGGTACAACTGTATTTGCATAAGGTCTAGACAGAATGAGAGCTTATAAATTACGAAAACAATTTATTTTTTGCTAATTATTTAATTTCAGTTAATTTTTCAGTAACTGTTGTTAGTTTCATTTAGTTTTCCATTTATGTGGAATTTTCTATTTTATTTCAGTTTATGAAAATGTTTTTTGACCAATAGCTTTAGTCTTCGTTTATGAAAATAACCTTGGCTCAGACACAGGTAATTCACATCTCTCTCTCAATTTAAATGAATGCTAGAATTCATTCATTAAAATAAATGTTATCTTACGCATTACTTTATCTCTGTGTCTGATTCAAAGCGGACAGAATGCAAGATCTAACGAGCTGTAATTGTCAAAAATAACCATTATTTTTATCCTTCCGGTCTAATATTTCCCTGCAAACATCAATAACAGCTTTAACTTGTCAATGCCGGCAAATGACCATGGTATAAGTGGGATAATCCACGACTAGCTGTGCATTAAACCATTTGAATGCACTTCGCTTCACGACGGGTGGTTCTTTATCTCCAAGACATCCAAATCTTCCCATAGATTATCACTTACTTATAACTGTGATAAGTCACACTGAGCGCACAGATGGAAAATTAACTACAAGTAAACATTTCCAGCATTTGCCAAAAAAGCATCATACCCTCAGCCCAGGACGGGATGGGTTTTCTGGGTGCAGATTCATCATCTGTTGAGTCATCGCTGTTCTGGTCCATGCCGTAATCTTCTGGATTCACTAAAACGGCCACCTTCTGGCCCTTAGGAGTGATCTGGTAGGACTGTGGAGATTGCTGCAAGGTATAAAACAAGGGATGGTTCAGAAACCAGCTGTTCTAGTCACCTGAGATTGTTTTATATGCTTTACACACAAAAAACAATCCTCGAAACCCAAAACCAAACTAGAACCCAACCTAAATTAGAAGGAAAAAAAAAAAAAAAAAAAAATGTCCAACTAAAAATTGAAGTCCTTCTCTGGGAACTATTCTGTGCTTACTAATATTATCTGACACATTCCCTCCTTTAGTAGGGAAAAAGATGCATCACAGTTGCCTTGACCTCACCTCAATGTCAACGGTCACGTTGAGTCCAGCTCCGTGATCTATGGTCTTATTTTGAGCGGCTCCTTTCCCAACTGGAGTTTTAAGGCCAGAGTTCTGTGGAGATGGAATAATATAGCTTTAGTAAAAATATTTATTAGTAGTAAGTAAGCAAAAATGAACAGGCATCGAAAGAACAGGAAAGGAAAAGGCATTTACCTCAATATCTACAGTCATGTTTAGAGCTGAACTCTTAGTTATAGTAGAGTTGAGCATATTAGCAGCTTGTGTTTTTGAGACCTATTAATAAAAACATATATATATAATAATTAAAATTGGATTCACAGTGTACGAAGTATAAATGAAAATTTAACATTAAAATGTATTAAAGGTGCAGTAAGCAATTTCTGAGAAACGCGGTTGAAAGTGGATCAGACAGCGCACCAAAACACTTGTAGCCAATCAGCATTAAGGGGCATGTCCACTCATAATGGGGGAGGTGCGTGTTGCATAGAATGTTTGTGAATTTGGAGGCGGAGCTATCAAGATATGGGAGTGTGATCCTTTTGAGTAGGGGCGTGTTTGTTTTGGTGATTTCAAATCTCAGTGTTTCTCAGAAAATCACTTACTGCACCTTTAAAATTAAAATAACAAACAACAACAAAAATACAATGTATATTTTGTAATCGCTATTAATAAACAGTTAATTTCTATAAAATTCGAGATGCAACTGAACGAAAAAAATATAATATATAAAATATAAAAATAAAAGCCAATTCAAAATATTAAGAAATAATACTAAAAGTAATGTCGCACAAGACTATGACTTCATTACCTGAGCTGTGACTGTATGGGACGCGGAGGCTGCAGTGGCTTGTTTCTGTTGGGCTTCCCTCTCCTGTTCGGCCCTCCTCTGCTCCTCCTGTTAAAGGAGCACTCAGATTTAATGAGATCATTATGTAACGTAGGTGCTACACAATTTCAAAGTTGAGAATTGTTCAGTCCTTATTGAAAGAAAACATCACAGTCGAGCAGAACACAATCAATGTTTAATATAAAGTCATGTGGAGCTGGATTTTAGGATTTTAGAAGTTGTGAATAAAACTTGATTGCAAAATTTAAATATTGCATAAAACATTCGCGAATAAAGCACCGTTTCCATTCCACGCGTTCAAGAGAACAAAATCCTCACTTCCTGGGAAATTGTTGCAAAATATCTAATAAGAAAATCTCTGGGATCTCAGAGCACGCAGACGAGATGCAATACCAAATTCCTGGTGTTTGGGAATGGGACGCTTCTGGGAGGGAATTAAACAGCTGTCATTCTGATGACAAATTTTGGCTCAGGCATTTCAGAATGACCAAATGAGCATTTGAGATGCTGTGATGGGATTGGTTCGCTAGTAAGTCCAGTTATCCAATCACATCCTCTCTTGAGGCAGTCACAAGTTTGTTGTTGCACATCGAGGGATTTATCCGGTAAATGTGTTTCCAGTGTAGTTTATGCGCATGTCACTTTATCAACAAAAAAAAAAAAAAAAAATTTCCGTCTCAATTGAGCACATAAGTTTATGCACAATTTATTCAAATTTTGGCATTTCCATCCAGCGTGTTTATGCGATATCGCAAAATGCGCATAGGTGGATGGAAACAGCTAATGGCATACTACAATAAAATCCTCACCATCTTCCTCTTCTCCTCCATCTCTCTCCTCTCTTTCTCTCTGGCTGCTCTCTCCAGTTCCTTCTGAAGAGCGATAGCCTTCTCTCTCTCTAGTCTTTCTCTGCAAGACACAAACATGCATATTTATTATCTTTGAAAGTCACGCTTTCATTTCAAACACATGCAGGATAAAGCACCACTAACTTCTCAGCTGCAGCCTGCCTTTCTCGCTCCCGCTCGCGTTCTCTTTCCCGCTCACGTTCGCGCTCCTTCTCTTTCTCCCGCTCTTGTTCCTTCTTCAGTTCCAGAGCGCGTGTGGCCTCGGCCAGTTTGCGGGCCTTCTCTCGCTCCTCTTCAGCCTTGCGTTTAGCCAGCATTTCCTGGTGTCGCCGCTCCTCTTCCTCCTAAAGCAAAAGACAAGTATATAAATTGTCTATTGTAGCTACAATTATTTTAAATAAAAATACATTTATTTTGTAGTCAGTAATAAATTAACTTATTCAGCAAAGATGCATTAAATTAATCAAACGTGACAGTAAAGACATTTATAATGTGACGATTCCTATTTCAAATAAATGCTGTTCTTGTACACTTTCTATTCATCAAAGAATCCTGAAAAAATATCATGGTTTACACAAAAATATTAAGCAGCAAAACAATTTTTCAACATGAATGATAAGAAATGCTTTTTTGATCATCAAATCATCATATCAGAGTGATTTCTGAAGGATCATGTGACACTGAAGACTGGAGTAATGATGCTGAAAATTCAGCTTTGACCACAGGAATAAATTACATTTTACAATATATTCAAATAGAAGTTTTAAAATTGTGATATACTACCGTTTTTACTGTATTTTTGATCAAATGCATCCTTGCAAAAACATTAAAAGAAATCTTACAAAGCCCAAACTTTAAACCATAGTATGTATGTATGTATGTTTGTATGTGTGTGTGTATGTATATATATATATATATATATATATATATATATATATATATATATATATATATATATATATATATATATATATATATATATATATATATATATAAAAATCTTATATTAGCCTTGATATTATTTGCCATTGGTTTGAAAGACAATGAGAAAGGTTGCAAAAAGAATAAATAATTCACAATTTGTTTGAAGTACACTTTCAATATTGAAGGCTGTCCCATTAACATACTTGCAAAACTTCTTTCAACATGGTCTCTCCACTTGAAATGCTGGTGTTGACTTACAACTTGCTGAAATTTCTTTTGTCTGGCTGCCTCTTCCTGTTTCTTGCGCAGCTCCAGTTCTTCCTGTCGTTTAGTGGCCACCTTCCTCTTGGCTTTCTCCTCTGCCATTCGCTCAACTCGCAGCTGAGAGAGAGAGAGAGAGAGAGAGAGAGAGAGAGAGAGAGAGAGAGAGAGAGAGAGAGAGAGAGAGAGAGAGAGAGAGAGAGAGAGAGAGAGAGAGAGAGAGAGAGAGAGAGAGAGAGAGAGAGAGAGAGAGAGAGAGAGAGAGAGAGAGAGAGAGAGAGAGAGAGAGAGAGAGAGAGAGAGAGAGAGAGAGAGAGAAACCTTAAAATCAAATAATGGGTTTCAAACGTGGGTTTCCATTCAGTCTTGAGAACTTCACTACCAACCATATCATTTTTCTTCTCCAGCTGTGCCATTTTTTCTTCAATCTTCTTTTTCTTTTCCTGCTCCTTCTCCTTTTCACCCTTCACTCGAGCCTCAACAACCCGTTTCAAACGCTCATCCCGCTTTCTAAAGTGGACAGAATTCACAGTGAGTCCCGATTTGCATTCACACTTCAATTGAAATTAGTCGATCAATCAAAAGCACCTCCCCACCTTTTCATTTCTTCCTGTTTCTTTCGTCTCTCCTCCTCAATCTTTATCTTTCGTTCATTCTCTTGTTCAATCTTCTTGTTCAAGGCGTCCCACTTCTGTCGTTCTCGCTCCTGGAGGAAAAGTGTTAATTTTAGAGTTACCACAATTACAGGAAATTAAGTGAAGAATGACTGAGGTTGAGCAAGGACGATGAAAGCTAAACCAAATACAAGGACGACTGCTTTTGCTTTGTGTGAAAAGTGAATAAAAACAGTTCTTGCCAACATCTCAGATACACAAATGGGTGAAGGTAAACTTCCCAAGCCACAAACACACACATTTATACACCACACAAGTGATGAGGTTAATCCGACAAAGTCTGAATGGGATGGTCAGTTCCGTTTCAGTTTAGACACAAAGTGCCTTCACTGCCCGAAGGAAGTGTGGTATAGCCCCTTTCACACAGAGATTCCCGGGATCGTTTGATGTTGGTTCATTCACAATGCCAGTGATTTTCTGGAATCTGTGCGTGCGTTCACACACATGACATTAATGAGACGAGTAATGTATCCGCAGCGTCTTAAGTTTGCGCTTTCTCTCGACTAGAGAAACCTCGCTAGTGCATTTTTTCCCTGATTTGATCATTAACTAGTGCATTGCGTACCATTTCACTAATCTGGCGAATGATCTCAGCTTCAGCGTCATCACTACGACAAACGTCTTACGCCATTTGTTCACACAGGGCGCGTTCCGGGACTGATCCCGGCAATATTACTAGGTCCCCATTCCGGAATCAATCCCGGGACGTGTTTGCGTTCACACAGAAGGCACTAGCAATTTTATGGGATCGCAGCGCTGTGTGAAAGGGGCTTATGAGGTAAGGATTGAGCAAAAAAAAAAACAAAAAAAAAAAACAAAGCCCAATCATAATGTAAGAAAACAGGAAGTGTCAAACAAAAGTGAATTCTAATAGTTGACTGACATGGAAGTGACACCGGATACTGGATTCATTGTTTATACTCACCACAGAGCCAGAGCCCAACTGAGGGGGAAAGACAGGAGGTACAATTACCAACTAAAACCACTTCTACTTGGAGAAGCATATTAGCACACGATCAAAAGTAGGGCTTTACACTTAAAGGGATAGTTCACCCAAAAACTCAGCTTCCAAGTTGTTCCAGACCTGTATAAAAGTTTCTTTCTTCTGTTAAAGAAAACAAAATGATTTTTATGTATTATGTATTTTAAACAGTGTTGGTAACCATAGTTTGTGACTTCCATAGTATTTATTTTCCTACTATGGAGGTCAATGGGTGCCTTCAACTGTTTGATTACCAACATTCTTTAAAATATCTGAACACAAATTAAATACTCATACAGAAAAACTCATACAGATCTGGAACAACGTGAGGGTAAGTAATGACAATTCAAACTGTTGGGTGTCCAACAATTATCCCTTTAATCAAATCGCAATATGGACTAGTGTCTGTGAATGTTAAAGTGAAAAACTACTAATTTAATTAATTTCTTAATGTTTTTTTTTTTTTTTTTTTTTAAATAAATAAAACCGATTCCATAGGGCCTTAAAAAAATATGCACAGAGGAACAGTCTGAAAAGTGTATCCACCTTGACATCAGTTTTGCTGGCAGATTGTTTGATGAAGGACTTCATGATATTGCTGCGACCCAGAGATCCAGGCGTCATCATCAGCATCTGGTTCTTCTGCACCGTGTGCACGAACGAGCGCATGTGTGGAGCAATACTCTACATGCAGACAACAAACAGACACATAATGGATGGTCTGCACTGATCAAATTAGCTAATCCAATCTTCAAGATACAAATCCTTTTTACAAACAACCACAGAGAAACTTAATGTGGACTTCTGCAGAAAACTTTTCTTTATGAGAGTCAGAGGATGTTTTGGCTTCATAATGGGTTCATTTTAGGTGGACTGCTGGCATTAAGATGGTCAGAGACACTCATACCGTGAGGCATTTCTTCGGAGGAGATTGCTTCTTCTTGGGAGTGTTGATTTCCTGAATTGTTGGCTCAGCTGCCCGACGCTTGGAGCCTGAACGCGTAGGCCTGATGGAAACCCACAAAGACCATTAGAAAACATATCCAACATAAATCCACTAACTATAATGAAGAATTCGAATTGATGGTGTGCTTACCGGACATCTCCTCTGGACTTTGACCTGCTACTGTCATCTATTACAGGAAGATAAATAAACACAGTAAATCAAACCTTACTAGTCATCCCATATACACCCTCTGCATTTACTCTGTTAGACTTGTACCTGTTTCTGAAGTACGAGCCATGGATCGTGTGAAGCGACAGTTCTCAACGGTGCTGGGAGATTCAGAAATCTCTTCTGGTAGTTTGTTTTTTATCTCAGTTTCCTTTTCTTCAGTCTTCTCAGGTTCAGGTTCCTATGATAATCACACAGCCGTGAGTCATTTACAAATTGCACTATGCAATAAAATACTACCATTATAACAGAAATGGTCGTGTTTGGTTAAAAGCGGGTGTTCTGTGACTCTTATTTGAGAGGGTAAATGAAAATCACAGCAGAAAGTTCTCACCTCAGATTGGATGATTTCAGGTTCAGGGTTGGTTTCAGTGGGCGGTTCGGCCATCTTTTGTGGTGCATCAACCCTAAACAAAAGAGAGAAACGGCGTTTAAAAGATCTCGATTGATAACTAAAAGGTTGTGGGTTTGAATCCCAGAAAAAAATACATCATATCCTGAAATTTCAAAGCAAACTCACTGTTCCTCTTTGTTCTCAATGTCCTCAGGTTCAATGTCCATACAAATGTCCTCTGGAAAATGCAGTGCAGATATAAACATCATCATTCAGTTAACATACGAACTTAAATCACTTTAAGCAGCATGCATGACTGTCCGAACAAAGCGATGAATCCTAATAAGGCATTCACACAGACCTCAAGTTATTCATTTCTAATTAGAGTTGGCGATTTGAAGTTCAGCTTTGACTGTGAATGTAAGAGTCTCACCGCTGACGGAGCTGCTGCAGGTCGAGTTGCCCAGTCTGGCTTTCTTCTTCAGGAAAGAGCGCCGGGACGCCCTGCGAACAGCTTCCTGGGTCATGCTATGCCTGAGTCCCACCAGCGAGCGCCTCACAACCAGTGAGCGCCGAACCGACGTCCGAGACGAGCCCTGAGGTGTCGTCTGCGACCCGGATGCAGCGATGGGGATTTTATTGGCGGATCGGCCTGGAGACAAACCAGCGTTCAGCATCAATTCTGCGCTCAGACGCTCCGAGGAGGGAATCTTCACCACGGCTTTAGACACCAGGATCTGTTCCTGATCGGAGCCCGAATCCTGCACCTCAACGGGTTCTTTCCCTTCTGGAACGTTCTCTGCCACTTCTCCCACCTCTTTGGTTTTTGCGCCACCTTTGTTACGGGTGCTGCGCTTGACGGGTTCGGTTTCTGCCGGAGCGGTGGTTTTGTTGCGACGTGTGCGGCGAGCAGGTTCCTCTATAAGGCTTTCTGAGCTGTCGTTCGGGACGTGTGCCGTAACGAGCTCAGAGATGCTGTTCAGGGTCATCTGGACCGAGGAGCGACGCAAGTTGCTGCGTTTCCCCTTGGAGAAACTAAAGACAGACAATGACATCATATACTATATCAGTATAGGGAAAAAAAGATGTCAATTTGGATTTATGTATATTAAAAGAGAGATATACAGAGCCATACATAATTTATAATAATAATCAGTATTTTTTTCAGGCTAAATTAAATCTGTTCATCATACGAAGCGATCAAGTCTCTTCAGAAAATTTGGACTAAACCACTAAATTCACATGGATTAGTTTTACGATCTCTTTATGAACTTTTTGGATTGTCAAAGTGTCAGTTGCGTAGTGGTCAATGGAAGAACAGAAATCTCTCAAATCACATCAAAAATATCTTCATTTGTGTTTCGAAGATGAACGAAAGTCTTACGGGTTTGGAACTACACGAAATTAATGCCAATTTCCATTTTTTGGGTGAACTAACCCTTTAAAACTACTTCTAAAGATGTTTCTATATACATATAAAAGGTTTTTTACCAAGCAAATAAACAAAAATATTAAGACATTAGAAAACCAGCATGGTCAAAGCCCTCACCGTCTTTTGCTGCGAGACTCATTGAGATCCATCGACACTCGTTTCCTGCGGTTTGTCTTTTTCTGTGACGGAGTCTTCGGCATGAGCTCCGGCTCAGTGCTGAAGTCACTGTACAACAAAACATCTTTTTTATTCACATGTCTAATGACCTGGCTGGTAACAGTGAATCTCACATAAACACACAAGCCACTAGTGACAGAATATATGGGTGCAGAACACAAAAGTATAAAGCGTATAACACACTCCTCACATTAACGGTCTGACTCACCTTGAAAACATGCGATACGCTTCCTGCTGGATCTCCTCCAGCCACACCATGTGGACAGTATCAATCTCATTGGTAAAATCCTGCAGCTTCCCATTAAAAACCTGCATGAGGGAGCGCGTGGCCTCCGGCAAGGAACTCATGATGGCGCCCCTGGAAATACACAAGGAAGGTTCAGGGTTTTACACAGCTCTGTAAACAAAAGTGTAAACAATAGCATTTTGGGGGATAAAAATACTGATCAGAAATTAAATTTGCACTATGATCCTGTGCTTGATCATGCTGTCATATTAAAAATGCATTCATTTACACTACATATACACTATTGTGTTGAGTTTTGATGAAAATGGAAAAAACATGCATTTGCTTTTCCTTGGAAAATTTGAAACCCTGACAACAAAGAGCAAAAGGTCCAGTTAATCATTCACATCAATTTCATTTGCATCCAGGTCTGCAAAGGTGGACATAAAACCTGCCTTATTTGACATCTGTCATTTTACAACAGTGAAATTCAGCATTTAGACTGTTTTTCTCAAGAAAGAAAATGGAAGTCATTTCACCAATTCGTTTGACGCCGGTAAGTTAGATAATTACATACCATTTCAATACTTTCAAATGTAAAAGCATAACATGGTTTATTGATTTTTGCTTATTTTAATCAAATTAACAAATGTAAACACATAAACTAACTCATTTGATTTTCATAAATTAAATATTTAACGTTATACCGATCTCAGTTCAAACACACAGACGGAGATGGACATGCTTATAAACACCAATAAATATTACATTTTGGCTGCTACATCTATAACTTGGGAATAATACAATTACACGTAATAAAATTAGATTGACCTAAACAATGATTTAAGTGTGCCTAACGTTACATTGAGAATCGCTAGCCAACCCAGCTAACGTTAACCTAAACAGTTGTATAATAATAGGATATAAAATGTCATCTACCTCTTTCGACTTTATGAACAATCGCACTGAAAAAACAAAGACCCGATGATCCAAAGTTATGATCCTTCCTTCTATTTTGTTTATAAACATTAGATGCTAAATTGAAGTTACTTTTTTCTCTCTTCGACACGACTGCCTCTTGTTTTCCAGGCACCCGCTCAAAACGGTTTAAATAGTTTAAAATTCTTCTCTGACGAATAATAAGCTACGAACGGTCGATTCTGGGTGGGTCCAAAGATTCCGTGTGTGTGATTGAACAATATGGCTGCCTGTCACGACAAATGTGGCCAATCACAATCAAGAAGGTGTGGGAAAGGACGAGCTGTGATCTTATTGGATGATACATTTGTCTGTCAGTGATTCAAACCGTCCAATGCAGGATGAGAGCATTGAAGTCCCGCCTCCTTGGTGACGTTCCCATGATTGAAATTCCGTGTAAAAACAGAGCAAAGCATAACGAGTTCCGTGCTTTGATATTAACATCATTCACATTATTAAACATAACACTAGGTCAGGTTTAAAATGCATTTAGAACAGTCCTCCAAATTCCTCAACCGTACTTACGCAGTACACAAATGTATAATGAATTATTAAGATCAAATACGATCTTCACACTGTTACCATGGTAACAGAAGCAGCTAGCTTGCTAGCGTCGTAAACGGCTCATCGTTTGAGCAAACCCGATGTGTCTTACTCGATAGCAACCATCATTTGAAACACTTTTCGTGTTGTTTCTCGTTTAAAATATACTTGGCAGACGCCCTACAATGAAACGAAAATGAAGGTGAGTTTGTAAGCTCGCCAGGTTGTTTGCTTGCCTGTAATTGCAGATTAACTTAACATGTTGAGGTGATTATACGATTTTCTAAACGCATATAAATGTATTGCTTTTCTATCTAAACAACCGTGTTTTGTATGTTATGTTTGTCGCATTTGCTTCTAATATGATACTTTATATAGTTTGCTGGTTTATAGCATATTTAAAATAAAAGCAATGATTTACTAACAAGTACCATGGTAATACCATGTTTTTTTTAAAGTGTCTTTTTAAGTGCCTTGCAAGCACCATGCTATATGAATATGGCAGTCTCAAAATACCATGATATGACCATCTGTCTGATACTACCACAGTGTTACTTTTTGTAAAAGGGAGGTGTGGGCTTTATAATAAACTTTAAATAATGTAGCTTTTATTTGTACAGTCTATTTGAATGAGTATACTTAGACTGAACGTGCAGACGACAGACTGACCTGCGCCTCTGTCATTATTAAATAACTCTAATCCTCTTTGCAGGGTTTATTTTTGGAGGATGGACGAGACATGCCAGGTGACCAGTGCCTGAACGTCAGGTGAACGACAATCCGCTGATGGAGATGTGCCGTCACCGACCATGAAGAAAATATTCAACTTCAAGAAGAAGAAGGGCTCCCCGAGTCCCTCTGAGACGGCGAGCGTGCTGTCAGCCAGCTACGACGTCAAGGAGAAAGACCTCGGGAAGGTCCACAAGGCTGCGTTCAGCGGAGATGTGGCCAAACTCAGACAGCTGGCCAAGAAGAATGATTTGAATCAGCTGGATAAGGAAAACAGGTAATCGTTGATTTACTTTGTAGCGGACGAAGCAAAATGTATTATAGAAATAATACAGAATCTTACCAACCAACCACAGTGATTTTCACTTGTCAGATATTAACGTTAGACTTAAAGGGTTAGTTCACCTAAAAATTAAAATTTCTGTCATTAATATCTCACCCAAACCCGTAAGACTTTCGTTCATCTTCAGAACACAAATGAAGATCTTTTTAATAAAATCTGAGATTTCTGTCCTTCCATTGACAGACTACGCAACTACCACTTTCAAGGCCCAGAAAGGTAGTAAAGACATCCTTAAAGTAATCCATGTGACTCCAGTGGTTTAACTTTAATTTTATGAGGCGATGCGAGTACGTTTGTGCAAAAAAACATAATTTATCTCTTTATCTCCAACGCGCAATCACAAGAGCACGATTACTTTAATGATTGTGATTTCGTGTTGACTTTAAATTATTCTTTATGCATCCTTTAAATGACTCCAGGCTCTCTAGCTAGAATTAGTTGTTGCATAAGCTGCATTTATTTGACCAAAAATAAACAGTAATATTGTGAAATATTATTACAATTTTAAATAAGTGTTTTCTGTTTGAATATATGTTAAAATGTAATTTATTCCTGTGATCAAAGCTGAATTTTCAGCATCATTACTCCAGTCTTCAGTGTCACATGATCCTTCAGAAATCATTCTGATATGCTGATTTGATGCTCAGTTATCAATGTTGGAAACAGTTGTGCTGCTCAATTTATGTGGAAAATGTGATTTTTTTTTTTTTACAGGATTCTTAAATGAATAGAAAATTTAAAAGAACAGTGTTTATTTGAAAATAGAAATCTTTTGCAACTAACTTTATAAATGCCTTTACTGTCACTTTTGATCAATTTCATGCATCCTTGCTAAAAAGTTAATACCTTTTTTTTTTTTAATTATTACTTGAACTTATTTGGCCACAGAACTCCGCTGCACATCGCTTGTTCCTGCGGACACACGGATGTTGTTCAGTTTTTAGTGGAGACCAAAGTGAAGCTAAACTTATGTGACAATCAGAATCGCTCCGCCTTGATGAAGGTACACTCGGTTTGTTCGTGTGGAATTATGTCAGTCGTATGAATATAAATAAATGCTGACAGCTATGTATTTGTGGTCATGCATGTGTTTTTTGGCTTGTAGGCAGTTCAGTGTGAGCAAGACCGCTCTGTGTCTTTGCTCCTGGAACATGAGGCTGACCCCAATTTGGTGGACATCAATGGAAACACGGCGCTGCACCTGGCCGCCCGCATCCCCTCCCTACCTGTGGCACTGCAGCTCCTGGAGCACTCAGCCAACATCAATGCACAGAACAAGGTGAAACTTCAGCGCTCGACTCCAGTATTAACCACACACAAAAGGTGTACATTCACATAAATGTGAAGAGTGTAATTTATGCAGCACCAGATTGGAGAAATACTAACTTGCTACTTAGTGTGCACTGCATAGTATACACTATAAATGCCTACTCACAACATTGGTTGGGAGAGAAGTGGTCAAACAACTTATGGCAGCAGTATGCACCAAAAATAATTGTTTTGCACATTGAAAGGTTAGATAGTTCATGCAATTATTTTTTTTTGATTGACAAGGATGGCAACACTCCACTGATGCTGGCTGTGATGGAAAACCACACAGACATGACAGAGCTTCTACTGAAAGAGGGAGCGGATGTTAATGTCAAGAACCAGGAGCAACGGTAAAAAAAATGCACTTTTTCGGCTCTACTAGAATAGAACACATTATTCTTTCCATATTTGACATTGTTGCAGCTCCTCTCTTCCCAGTCTGTCAGTAACGCTCTGTTTAGTTCCTGTCTCTATGAAGCCCCTCTTTCAGAAAAGCACAATGTGCTCTGATTGGTCGGTTGGAGCAGTGTGTTGTGATTGGTCAACAGCTTCATGCGTGTTTGGGAAATGTTCCGTCCCTTACCATAACCTCCAGTTTAACACACTACTAACTAACTCAACCAGGCCCCGCCCCTTTATTCTGCATATGAATAATTTAAATGAGGAATATTGTGATGTGTTCGTTCCCGGAAGAAACTCAAGACTACAATGGAGGCGTTTCAGGAGTTTAGAAACTCCCGCTGGAGGGACTTTGTGCTTTGTATCTTTGCAGAGCTTTTTCATCATCAAACACCAACATTACACACTAAAGAAAAGATGAACATGTACAAAAGTTAAAAGTTAATTTTATTTAATTTACGTAAATGTTTTTTTTTTTTAGCATTTTTGGTTTTAGTTAGCTATAACAAAACTGATTTGCATTCTTTCTGACATTGTTAAGGTCTGCATTGATGATAGTGGCGTGCAATGGACAAATCAGCATGGTGCGTTTGCTCCTGCAGTATGATGCCGACATCACAGTGAAAGATGATAAGGGATGGTCTTCTGATGATTATGCCGTCATGAATGGACACCACGCGTAAGGGCTTTCTCACCATTTGACGTTAAATACAAAGTGTGTATGTTGTTTTAACAATGAATGTTGGTCATTTGTGTTGCTATTATCTAATTTTGATGCATTGTAAAGATTGTTAGGAATAATTGAAAAGGTTAGGTAATATGTTAAATTGGCAATGTTTTGTTAATATAATGAAAATGCAATGCAGACATTGACAGCTTTGTTTGAATCTTGTTGGAGCTCATTTCAATCGTTCTGTTCCAGATGTTCACATCTGATCATTGAGCATGGGACGAAGAGGAGATCCCTTCAGTCACCTTCCCATTTTACCGCGAGCAAAAAGAAACAGACATCAGTCCTCGGTAGCCCAGGTGGTATTGTGGCCGGTTTGCCTTTGGGAGGGCCAGCTCTGGATAAAGATGGTGAGACCATTTGCAAAATGGTTTTCAGTGTCGTCTGTGTTCATAAATATGTACTGTATGTCAGTATTCTTGCAGTGTTGAGTGCGGTGTTTTGATTTAGTTCTGTTTTCCCACTCCACACTCATCTGTTGTAGCAGCAGGAAGCAGCTCTGCAGTAGCAGGGAAAGGTATTGCTAATGTGTGCCAACTGATGTACTGTAGATCAGACACATCATTCTTTATCATCTCAGAGTTTAAGACACAAGATAAGAGTAGTATGAGTGCATTCATGTTGCTGAATGGTAAACCATGGTGTGTCATGTCATAGGAGCTATCCTTCTTTGTGTGTTGTACACTTGCATAGTAGGTTAAAGAACTATTTGCACCAAGATCGAAATGAAAAAGCGAGACTTAATGAAAAAATCCAGTCATTAGCATTCTTCAGTGTACAATAAAAAGCATTTGACAACAACAGATTTCTTGTTGTTGTATAAATATATAAAATAAAGTTCCACTTTATCAGCAATCCCTTGTCATGCCACTTATTTTGCCCTGCATTTACTGTATATAGAAAATGTAATAGATTCTAGATACGTGACCTAAAGGCTTATTGGTCTTAAGCCATTAGTCTTATGGAAGTTTTCTGCCAAACAAAGGGGGGAAACTGGACAAAAACAACTTTATTGGTGTTAATAGATCTGTAGGAATGCATAAATTCACCACAAATTTATAATTCTGAATTGATCTTGATAAATTGATCTATAGCTGTATTGAAAAAAAAAATGCTTGTACCTGCTATGGATTATTTATTGGCTAGGGTCTGTTTTGTTCTAAGTGCAGGTAATCTCCTTCATATTTCTCTCCTCAGATACGGAGGACATTTCCCACACAGACTCCATTAGCAGGTGAGATGTCATTGATATATCAGACAGGAATGGGTGATGACAGCAGCTACAAATGATTCAATACGTTTATCAAGCACTAAAATGTGTTGATTTGCAGAGCATCAAAAAGTGGTGCTGCTGATTCCTGGCCTTCATCAGATGATGATGACGAGTTAGATTTGAGCCCTAAGGTATTCTGAACTCTGTTGTACTCTGCATGAAAACAGCTTTGAATAATGTGATATTGATTGAAAATATTGTAATATTGGGTTAGGTAATATAACACTTTTTTTTTTTTATACAGAAACAGAAAGTAAATTTAAAGAAACTCATAAGCACCTCGAAAAGGGAAAACATAGAAGGTATGTTTTCATTTTAAATGTTTTTGTAAGATTTGTGGCTGTGCTGTAATTTGAAGCCCCTGCCCTGTAGAAAAGTCCTTTTAGGGCAACACAGACCACTTGGCAGCCATCTTGGCAAGGCTCCTTGGCAGAATTATATATATAAGTTATAGGAACACAAGTACTACTCTCATCCAATTTGAATGCGGAAAGATTGAAATGGCTAAACTTGTTTCAGTAACATATTTCAAATCACAATTTAAATTTGACAAAAATAGTATCATAATGCTGCTTAAAATCAACTTAGTCTAAAAAACTGTATAGTTCATGTTGCATTTTAGAGAAATAAGACGAGGTGATGTCTTTATCATAAAGTAAAAGAAAAAGGTGGTATTTCTTATCCAGCAGCCACCATAATGAGCATTGTGATATGCTGTCTCTATCTGTAGTCATAGCAGATCGGGATGCAGACAAATCCTGGAGCGGGTCAGAGTCAGAACTGGACAGTGAGGATAAGGGTGTAAACCGCCCACCTCTGTCCAGACCACTCCCTTCCAGCAGCACCTCCCTCCAACCCCCTGTAGCAACCCCACCTGCCTCTTTACCCCACCCACCCCAGATGAGCTCCACCCCCTTCAGCAGCACCCATAAGGTAACCCTCACAGTGTCTCTGTGTGGTACACTGTCTAACTCTCTCCTTCTTTATTGTTTTTATTCAACCCATTCCACCCTGCTGTGTCAGGTGGGCAGAGTGAGTTAACAGAGGTGCCCTCTGGTAGCAAACTAGACATGGAAGGCAACGAAAGTCAAGAGGACGAATCTGAAGAAGGTGAGGATGATGAAGATGAGGATGACGATGATGGTGAAGAAGAAGAAGATGAGGAGGAGGAGGAAGAAGAAGAAGAAGACGAGGATGATGATAACGAAGAAGATGATGATGATGAAAATGAGGTTGGTGAAGAAGATGATGAAGAGGAAGATGATGATGATGATGAAGATGAAGATGCTGCTGTGGCTTGTGAGACAACACACATTCCTGGGTTGCCTAAAGCCATTGCTCCAAGTACAGCAGAACAATCAGATAAGGCTGATGAAAATGTCAACCAACCTGGATGGGAAAGGATGGAGGACAGTGTCTCAGGGGACAATCCTCTGGAGATAAGGGCAGATCAAGAACAAGAGGCACCAGACAAAATGGATGTGGAAGAAACTATTCCTGAAAAGCCACTTTTTGGAGGTCCATTTCCAGGGATTCTCGATTTAGAGGATGGTTGTCTTGTGTCAGCCGTCAGGGTCGAGGCAAGATTCTCAGATGAGGAGGACAAAGAAGGGGCCAATGACAGTCCAAGTCCAACTTCTTTACCAAGTGTGGACAGAACATCACACAGAAATCCAATAGAGAGCAAGAATGAAAACCATAGTGATGATGATTGGGAGGATGATGATGATGATGATGATCAAGATGAGGAGCTGTTGAGAACTGGAAAGAATAGTTTAAAAGTGGAGGCCTCTCAAGGGACAACCCTTGTATGTGAAGATGCACAACTTCAAGATGAAACTGATGATATTCAACTGAGACCAAATGAAGGAATAGCTGATCTTGACACCAGCAATCTGGATGTTCCTTCAACATCACCAAAGTCAAAAGCCATAACTACTGCAGATGATAATGAAGATGATTGGGATGATGTTGGGGAGGAGGAAGAAGCCCAAACGAAAAAGCCTCTGAACTTATTTCTGACCTTGCTGGGACAGAAAGAAGCGGAGAGCCCTGAGGTTTCTTGGGATTCTGGCTCAGACAAAAGTGTTGGGACACCTGAGGAAGATAAAGACGCTAAGGAGATGCCAAATGCAGAAAAAGATCAACATCAAGAGACTTTGGTTCAGGATGACAACACTTCAAAAAGGTCATTGTTAGAACCTGTTGAGCACCTTTCCCAGAGTCCTTTACATGAAGAACCTGAGCGCATGGAACACAGTGATGACAGTGAAACTATACCAGTGTCCATGATTGTTGGTCAAAGTGATGAAGACCACAGTATAAGTCAAGAGGACGACAGCCAAGTGAAGCAAATGCAATATGACTTTGCAAGTGGCTCAGTCAAAGCTTCTGATATAGATCAGATCTCTGATGTATCTGACGATGAATCTATGGTGGAAGATGATGACGGATGTATTGATGATGATGCAAGTCATCCACAGTCTCCAAATTTCTCCAACATTAGGCCAAAACGTTCAACCACATCTAGTCCAGCACAATTGGAAAAACCATTCCTGATGAGATCTCTCTCAGGTAGCCCAAATCCTTCAAAAGCAATGAGCCCAGTTCCAACAAGTCCAAAATCCCCAACAAACCCTAGTCCCAAGCAACTGTCAAGTAAAAGGCAATCTGCTGGACCTAGCCATCAACTTTCAGCTGCAACTAGTCCACAAAACTCCATGATTGTTGGTCAAAGTGATGAAGACCACAGTTTAAGTCAAGAGGATGACAGCCAAGTGAAGCAAATGCAATATGACTTTGCAAGTGGCTCGGTCAAAGCTTCTGATATAGATCAGATCTCTGATGTATCTGACGATGAATCTATGGTGGATGATGATGACGGATGTATTGATGATGATGCAAGTCAACCACAGTCTCCAAATTTCTCCAACATTAGGCCAAAACGTTCAACCACATCTAGTCCAGCACAATTGGAAAAACCATTCCTGATGAGATCTCTCTCAGGTAGCCCAAATCCTTTAAAAGCAATGAGCCCAGTTCCAACAAGTCCAAAATCCCCAACAAACCCTAGTCCAAGGCAATCTGCTGGACCTAGCCATCAACATTCAGCTGCAACTAGTCCACAGAACTCAAGTTTCTCAAGCCACTCACCAAGTCCCCAACACTGCAGTCCCTCACCTTCAGCATTTATCCCTTTTATGTCTCAGGATTTGGATCAAAAGTCACAGGAAGCAGTTATGTATGCAGAATCTCAATGTTCAAGCCCCAATTCTCATCTTGAGGGTGACCCTTCGGTAGAGTTTGCAGATGAACGGTTTACAGAGGTGACTGAACCTGAACCAGAACCAGCTCTTCAAGAAGAAATCCCCTATACTGTCATAGATGATGTTTATCTTACTTCTGATTCTGATGGAGAAGATGGTAAGGAGGAAGAACTTGAGAAGAACTCTGTTAACGAATCTGTAATGGAAGAAAGACGGTCAAAGCAAGGATCATTACAGGTACTCTGTAGATGATACCTGTAGCTTGTGGATAGGAGGTGGTGACTTGTGGTTTTAGTTATAGCTTCTAGATGTGGTAGCTATAGGTAGGAGGCACTAAAGATGCAATCCTGACAAATCTGTTCTTGCTCATCCCAATTGTTTTGTGTCTTTTGTTCTTTTATGTATCTAATCTCATTGAATTGTACAACTTTTTGAGTGCCTTGAGTGCAAAATGCTCTGTTTATGTTGACTTTCATCTCATCTCTGAACAGGAAGAGGCATCCACAGAGGATGAGGAAGAGGAGGATGTAGAAGAAGAGGAGGATGAGAGGGAAGAACTGGAGGAAATGTGTGAAAAGTCTAATGTTCCTCAAAATGGTGGCACTAGCAAAGACAAGCGAAGAGGTACATTTTCATAGTTTATGGTTTGAAGGATTTTTGCTTTAACAATTGTGGCAATTATTTTGTGACCATATATATATATATATATATATATATATATATATATATATATATAAGTAATACATTTGACTAGATGTGCATGTTTTTTCAGATTTCCTTTCAGAATTGGGCCTCGAAAAAGATGAAAATGACGACTCTCCCTGGGATTCAGAGGTCAGTCACAAGGCAAATTAAACAAAGCAAAGCTAGTGAAATCTCCATACAGTAATGCATTTTATGCATGCTTTCCCCAACCAGTGGTTAGAAAACCCCTACAGGTTTGTGATGGAACAGCAAGGTTTGTGGATTTGTGATATTAATGCAACTTAGTTATACAAAAAGGATACAAAATTCTTAAATTAAATTAAATAAGTTAAATAAATTGTAGTTATATTTAATGAATACTTATATTATTTAACAAGTATATTTAATTAAATTATAAAATTAATGTAATTAATAATACGCAAAAAATGAATTTATATTTATTTAATAAATTGTAATTATATTTAAATACTAATTATGTATTTTAACAATTATATTTAATTATTTAAATTTGGAATTAATTTAATCAATGCACATATAGTTGTTTTATTAATGTAAAATTGAAAAAAAGAAAGAAAGAAAAAAAAACAGGTTAGAAACCCCTGTCCTAAGGTCATCTGTGACAGCATTTCATTCTGGTACGTTCTCTCTTTTTTCACTTAACAGTCTGGTTCTGAGAGCCCACGGAAAAAGCAGGCAAGTGGTCTACAAACTCCTGCCAAATCACATAAATCCATGTCCAGTATTTGTGAGGAGAACACTGAAGGTATGTATGGCATTGGCAGTGGCTTTTTTTTTTACTATATAAAAATATGATTGCATTTTAGAGTGTAATACCATAATAGCTTTGTCTGTGTAGCCTTCTGCAGCCATTTCATGCTTAAAAATATGCTGAGAATATTGACATTTTCCATTGCTTCGGCTTAACAGATGTTTTTACATGCTATGCTAAATAATGTAAAGTGTTGGTTATTTGTAGATTTGCATTTCATAATCTCATTGAATTCTTTTGTAGACTTCTTATACGTTCCCTCCTTTGTAAGAGGAGGGAGGGAGGTTAATTTATTGAGAAGTATAGGCCAGCCAGGAGGCTGCAGGCCGATGGGTAGGCATTCTGATCTGCCTCATGATTTGCTGTTGTCCTGCTGGATTAATCATCATCCATAACCCCCTGCCGTGACATTAGCATCTTGTCCTCGGATCTTGATCTCTTGTCTTATGCGTCTGTTGTCATCTGTGCATTCATGGCATGTGATAAGACCATGGCATCGTGCTCAACTAATATTAGCTTGTAGTGGGTCCATTATTGTTGCTCATGTTTACAAGTTCATTCAAATTAACATTGTAGCTAAATGGTGCAGAATTATTTCCTTTAAATGCTTGTGAACTCAAACCTCAGTTTACAGGCATCATGGGAGACCTCCATCGCTGCATGTGCATGCCTGCGCACTCGCCACATGTAGGCTTGTCTTTGTCCGCTAATATGTTTTTAGGGGAGTTGATATTTTTGTTTTTTGCCTTTCAGTTTTAAGAAATGACGAGGATGATATAGAAGAGAAGGAAACTGAAATACCTGTAAGCATAATTTTAAAATAGGTTCAGTTATTGAAGTTGATTTGTATTCATGAATGAAGAACCGATGTTTGCAAAAAGAAGTTTTTTGGGAAAAATGCATTAATGATTAGATTGTGAAGGCTAAATATTGTCATGTCAGTAGGGGATATTTAAAGTTTAATTGTAAATTTTGTTTTGAAATATAGAATACAACACAGCGCACCTAAGACTGAAATTCTCTACAAAACAAAGTTTGAATGGATTCTCAATGTTAAGTAGAGTCAGCTGAATTAATTTAAGAAAAAGGGTGGAAATGTAAAGGATTTCAATGCTTTCCTGAAATGTTAAATATATTAATATTATAGTTATATTAATATTGATACGTTAATATTATTTATATTATATGATGTGATAATACAATATATTCATATTAATTACATTAAAATATTTATGTACTCCTGTAGCTCAAATAGTATATAATTTCAGCTACATTAATAAAAAAAATAAAAACCTTCAATGCAATGCAAGTCCCTTTGGATAAAAGCATCTACCAAATGCATAAATGTTAATGTAAATGTATAAATATAAGTAAACAATCATTTTTTTAACTTTTGAATTTTATAACGTGTTTATGTATTTTTCTTCACAGCCCAAAGTGATCAAAAGAGAGCCAGTGTCTGTTCTTAGTAAGCTGATGGATTCAAAAGAAGCCAATAAGAAAACAGGTCATCTCATCATTTAATTTTTTAACACAAAAATAAACTATATTGTAACAAGTTTGGCTTTTTGAATAAAATCCTCTGTTCTTGCAGACCTTATGGAAGAACTTGGTTTGGGGGATGCTGATGATCTTGAAGGTAATCTTGATGGTTTTGCTTCACTAAAACATTCTTGAATCAATCTTTAAACTTTGCTTTGAAGTTATGTTATGTATGTCTGATGTGTTCATGTTTTTGTCTTATTTTACACAAAAGCAAATCGCCAATGCCCTCCAGGTCAGATACTCAAGCGCTTGTGCTCTATGTACCTTGGTTGGACATTTGTAGTTCTGCTGATGCTTGCTAATATCAGAGCCGTGGCCTAGCAGTTAGTGCATATACTGTGGGTGGCAAAGGGTTCAGTTCAGCTTGCCATTTTCCCATTTCTCTGGTCTTTTCCATCTTCTATCAAATGGCAAAATTGCTAAAAATAAATACATATTTAATTAAAAAAGATACACTTTTTGTGAATCTGCTTATTTTGAAAGATATTCAGTGAAAATGTCAATGAAAAGTCACAATGGCAGTGAAGATGTTCTCTTTTGGGTTTGCAATTTGCACAAAACAAATTCATTTGTTTTCACTTCCTCTCATAGATGCGTCTGACTGGGACTCCGCCAGCACCACCAGTAAGGCCAGTAAGAACTTCCCAGTTCATAAGCTGGAGGAGGAACCGGTGTTTGAAAGCCCAGCAGCTTCTGCATTACCCATAACACCCCAGCAGCAGGAAGTCGACACCAAAGAACATGAAGAAGCCAGTCCAGAGAGAAACAAACCCACAACCTCAAGCACACAACCTCTTCCTAGTCCACGATCTCTCAATCCAAACGGCAGCTCAAAGCCACGACCACTGCCACGACTGCGCTTGGACTCGAATCAGAGGCCAGAGAGTGAAGGTGAAACTAGAAATCTTTATGATAATGAAACATATCAACATTTCTGGTGAATTTCTGAGTAAATGGTTTATTGATACACAGAATCAGACTGGGATACAGACACCTCCAGTCCAGCCAAGACAACAAATTCACTGCCAAACGTCACTGAGTCCAACGCAGGTAAATCTCTTTAATGTAAAGATGAACATTCAGGGTTCAATACACTGTTCACTGTTTCATATTGTATAGTAATGTGTCTGAATTTCTCTTCAGTTCATCAGCAGGAACCCAAAGCTGAAGATGATGAGAGTGAAAACAGTTCTGACGCAAGTGAAAATGCAGATCAGGTGGGCGTAATTCATTTAACAAACTCTCTATGGAAGAATTTCTGCCAATTTTAAATAAATGAATAAATAAAACTGAAAACCTGGTTAAGCATTGCATTATTGAAAATGTCTGCAAACTATCTGCCAAAATATTTATTTTTTAAAGGGGGGGTGAAATGCTCATTTTCACTCAATCTCCTGTTAATCTTGAGTACCTATAGAGTAATATTGCATCCTTCATATCTCCAAAAAGTATTTTGTTTTATTAAATTTTTAACATAAAGATAGGCTGTACCGAGTCTTTCCGGAAAAAACCGAGCGGCTGGGGGCGGGCCGTGTGGGCGAAGCTTAGCTGTGCTAACGCGCCAAGCTAGTGACAACACACAGAGACATTTGTTCAACAAACAGTTTTACTCACCGTCCGGTTCCAACGCACGACCGCGAACCTTTATCATTGTGACTGCTCGATCCTTAAGCATTAGACGATCTGCAAATCTGTAGATCTGGGCTTTGTTTATAAAACAATCATCGTCGAAATGCAGGGAACAAAAGTCTTACACAACTCCGTTTATGCTCAGGAAAACAAACTGCCACGGGTTCCTTAACGCTGGGTTCTTTGGGAATCTGTGCAGGGTTGTCTTGCCCTGGCAACCAAAAACCCACTTCTTTGGTGACATTGACTTCCCAAAAGCCGGGCAGGGCGCTTTGATGGCGAACTGCTTTCACTCTCTTGCTCTGGTCTACGAGTGCGCGCGCGGCCGCGATCTTACCGGAGAAGTGCCCTTAGGACCCATATAAGGAAATTCCGCCCTATCTTACGTAAGACAGAGCCATACTCGAAAAAAACTTTCCGAAACTTGTGACAAACCGGAAGGAGTATTTTTGGAACAAAAATACTCCTTCAAACGTACAACTTAGTTTTTGAAACTTTGTCCATGTTTAGCATGGGAATCCAACTCTTTACCAGTGTAAAAAACTCAGTATGCATGAAATAGCATTTCACCCCCCCTTTAAATTATTTTAATTTTCACAGTGAAAAGTACTCGCTAAAAATAAATTAAAATCTAATAATTACATTTTATATAGCGAGTACTTTGCAGACACTTTTCAAGAATGAAAACAAAAGCTTAATCTGGTTTTCCTTTTATCATTTTATTCATTTATTTAAAATTGGAGAACTCTCCTGTAATTGTTGCTATAATTGGAAACTACAGTGATGTGTTTTTTTGTCTTCAGTGGATTTGGTCTTTAATGTCACCATGTGCTTCCTTTGTGCATTATTTTAGTTAAAAGTGGTGTTTGTGACAGTGATACAGTTTTAAATGTTGGCACGAGTCACATGCTTGTGTCCTAAGTTTGGTCTGAAGTCCTTGTTAACCAGACTTGTTCTAGTTTTTCATTGTTAATTCTATTCTTTTGTCCAATTATGCAAATAAAGGCAAGAGAGGCATTACAAACGTCTTCTGTAAACATAAATAAGCCATCTAATGAACCGTTGAAGCTCCCAACCTCTCCTAGAGAGGACGAACAAGATGAGAAAACTGATGAGATTCCCTGGGAGGAACGCTATGAGAAAATCTGGGTGGAGACTGAAAAAAAGGAGACCAAGTCCCAATACAAAAATGTGGCTGCTGAACTAAAAGAGAAGTTCGGAGAACTGGAGCACAAGGAACTGGGTGACCTTTTGGAGCAGGAATGGAAACAAGCACAACAGAAAGATGAAGAGGAAATAAAAGAGGTGGAAAAGGAAGCGGATGAGGATGATTCCAGTGAGGAAGAGGGAGAGCCAATTGTGCGGCCCACCGCCCGGGCGAGAAGTGCCATACTTTTGCCCATCCCTGAGCAGAGAGAGTCAGGTCTGGAGGACTCACAGTCCGAAAGCGTCCACCGCACGGTTAGTGTTGAGGTCAGCGATGCAGAGCTTCCCAGTGATCAACACAACCCTCAAATCATCCCAGAATCCCTTACGAATGAGGCCCAGCAGCCAGAGAACCGAGCAGATGGCACTGATGATAATGAGGGAGCTAATAGTGAAAGCAAAGAAAACTGTCAACAAGAATCTGGATTTGGTGTAGAAGAACCTGAAGAACTTTACAGACCCCCATTACTTGCTGAGAATGAGCTAAAAGTCCCACCTAAAATTCTAGAAGTGCTTTCTTCTGACTCCGACGAGGTTGACGGGGGCCTGTGGAAGTCCAGACTTGAGGTAGGACCCCGGGAGGAGTCTCCGATAAACCTTTATAACAAATGAAGACTTTCAGCTTTGCCTCTGTCTTCTTTGTTCTTCATTCATGTAAACTCAAAATATGAGGTCTAAAAGCTCCAGGGAAAAGCTCCAGCTTCAAAAACAGAACCGTCTGTTCTGTCATCTTATAATACTGACCAGACGCTGACCAGCCAAATTACACAACTCTTCCATGATCTCTGGTTATGCTAATCATTAGCTCTGTTCCAAACCTAGTGAGCTGCCTACCTAGACAGCATTTTAAGGCATCATAAACATGATAATGGCTGTTTGAAATGCTGCTTTCAGAGATGCATTGTTTTACCAAAGATGGGTCTTTTAAAAGCGTATTATCTGTCATTAAGTTGACACCGGTTGACACTGTATCTTTAAATATGTGAATATGGTGCAAATCGTGCGATGCATTGCATTTATAGCGTTATGCATTTTACGCATTCACATAGAAAAACATTTAAATGCTGTAATTGTACATTTGTAAATATTCACATTTTATACAGAACTGAACTTGCTGCCTATATAAATCCTTCAAATCAGTCATTTGTGAGGTTTCACGATGGTTAGCTTTGTGCCTTAGAATGCAGGAGGCTGTATATTAAGCAAGGCAGCACGGTAGTTTTTGAAACGGAGCTATTGTCTTGCCAGCGTTTTTTATACTAGCATTTCTACTCATTCCAGTGTTTTCATATCATTTGCACTCTTCATGCATTTTAAGACCCCATGAAATCTGTATTATTTTAGTATTATTTAGTGTTTTGAATGTTAAGTTAGTATTGTGAATTGGCTTTTATTTTTAAATTTTCATTTTATTTTTAATAATTTTATTATGTGCATTTTTATTAGTTTTTTATGCTTATAAAAGCCACCTTTTAATTTGCACCACATCCTAGCAAATGTTCGTAGTGCAACAATTCGAGTTCACATTGTGCAACAATAAATGTTTTAGACAGTAGTATGCTGCTACATTGGCAAATTAGTCAATTTTTGATTTAACCGTTAGTACTATGCTAAAAGACATGGGCAACAAAGCTTGATTTCACGGGGTCCCTTGTTCCATCTTGTCCTGTATCTGTCTTAATGTTTGTAAGATGTCAGTGTGACCTGACCAGCACTTGTCTTGAATTCAGTCTGTCACTCTATTAAATATTTATCAGTTAATTTTATGCACTGGTGTCAAATGATTCACTTGAAACCACAAATGGGCGTCAGTTCACACCTCATCTGTCGTGTGCATGTGTGCCAAGGATGGTTTCCTTCAGCTGTCTGAAGATCTCTCCTCATCTCCCTGAAGATCTGTCATACTAAGTGTTAGTGTGTGTTTTTATGATGTCTCAACTGATGAGTTTTCAACCACCGTTTTTTCACCCTCTGTGGTCAGAACTCCTCCGTTGATGTTGGCTTGAAGTGTTTTCATGTTGCTTGCGCTTCTTTTTAAATAAGAAAAGAAGACATGCTGTATTGTGTGGTGTTTTTGCTGAGTTTTGTCTTGTATGTGACTGTATATGAATGTTTTGCATGATCAATTGGCTAAATCGATAAATGCATTAACATTTCCCAGAAGTGGATTTAAATCTAGAATTGTCTTTCCTTAATATCTTCTGTATAGGGTGGTAAGGAACAGACCGATGTTATGAGGGGAGAACACCAGCCCAGTGCTTTATGGGATTCTGGAGGATCCAGAGGACGAGCTGAACTTGACCAAGGAAAAGGGAAGAAAACTGACACCAACTCTGGGAACCCAAAACCTCAACAGGAAGGGATGGCTGACGGCAGGTCTTTGGGAAGAGAGGGTAGTGTTTCACCCAGACATCTGTCAAGAAGTCCAAGAAGGTATATATGTCACATTACTACAGTAGATGGAATTAATGTGAAGGGAGAATTTCTTTTTTGATCCGATCACATAAGCTGTGCTTTCATCCAAAGTTGCAAGTTTAACTTGTGCACAAAATGGGAATATCGCATAAAATAAAGCAGCCTTTCAGTCCCATGAGTTACTTCCTGTGAAATTGGTGGAAAATATCTGTAATAAAAAAAAAACTCTTTTTTTTTTGTACATGTACATTGACTGTTCGGATGCCTAGTGTTTAGGAACGCAATCGTGTGAGACACGTCTGGGAGGGAATTAAACTAAATCATTCTGAAGACAGACTTTGGCTCAGGCATTTCAGAATGACCAAACAAACATTTTGCGATTGGTCCAGTGGTTAGTCCAGATATCCACTCATGTCCTCTGAGTTTTTTTGTTGCACATCAAGGGATTTATTTGTTAAATCTGTTTCCATTTTAGTTTGTGTCTTCTTATTGGATTAAAAAAGTGCCCCAGTTGAGCACATACATATATTGTTATGCACATTTTTAGAATCTTTAGTGCTTTTTGGTGTTTCCATCCAGTGTTTTTTTTTTTTATGCGATATCCCAAAATTTGCATAAAAATAGTTGGATGGAAACATAGCTATTGAAGAATTCTATTTGATTTGATTTGATTTGATTTGATTTTAGATATCCTTTTATCCTGTGTGCTTAAACAGAGCTTCAAACATTACGGGAAAAACAATTACTGAGGACACTTAAGAGTAAAGAGCTTTCAGCAAACAGCCTGATATATATTTTTTCATTCTATTTTTAATGAATATGCATGCAATCAAAAGCAAAGTCTATAGCCGTGGTGTACAACTATTGTGTTATATTTTTAATTTGTCCGTCTGTTATGTTTCATTCTAATGAAAACACAGCAGAAATAGCCATCAGGTCTTTGCTGACGCTCTGATTTTGCTTCTGGTATCATCTATTTCTTTTCTGGGTGTTTCCCAGGTGGAGGCTGTGAAGTTGACACATGTTTATTTTAGTTAAATCTTTCATTTCAACTTCATGTTGAGATCTGTGTACCTCCAGTACTGACAGGGCACCACCACATGGTGAGGAAGATGAAAAGGAGGAGGAAAAGAAAACTGTAGGTAGCCAAGCGAGAAATCTCTGTGTAGCTCCCCCGCTGCAGGGAAAACCCTCCCGGCCTGCGACCCGCCATAACGGAGACCTCGAGTCTGTCTTTGATGATAGTACTTTAAGTGAGCTGTCGGAGGAGGACAGGAGGTATACATGCAGTATTTACATGCTTTTTAATGCAGCTTCATTATAAAATATTGATTTTTATATGTTGCAGTGTTGCAGCAGCAACATTAGATATATAACTTGGCCTGTACAGAATCTGTGCCCATAGAATTCTACCAAATATTACAAATATTTTGAATAATTTGATAAGTCTTTTAGCTAATGATAAAAATTAAGTGTAAATCATTCAACAAAATTCCACAACTTTTCCCAACAATCAGTGTAGAAAACAAATGAAAAGAGTGCAGATTCCATTTAGGCCTTGTTATAACTTTTACACTTTCTAAGCGAATACTGCATTATATCTTCATTTTAGAGCACCACACTTGCTCTCCGGTGGACTGTTGATGTCTGATTAAAGATAAACTTGTCTAAAATCATGTTTTCTCTTCCTTACCCCTCTGTTCTGGCAGGTCTCCATCTTCAAGGCGTAAGAAAGAGCAGGTGAATTTCTTTCTTGATAAGGTAACCCCTGTAGTGTTTGTTTATTACAGTGGTTACCAAATGCACCTTTGAGAATAAGAAGGAAAATATTTGTCAGCATGAATTTGCAATAGTTTTTCATTCCCTATTGTGACGTATATCTTAATGAAACGACTTCTGGGACAAAAACAAATGTACACTGACTTGATTTTTTTCATGGAGGGAATTGATTGGATGGTTGTGGTTTGCTGATGTGAGTGACAGGTTGCCCTGTATTCGTGCCAGTAAACGGCATCAGAGAAGAGATGTCGCTGCAAGAGGAAGGGGATTTTGATGAAAGATTAAAAAGGCACATGAATTAAAAAAATTATGTGCACAGATAAATCATTTATAATAAATACTGCAATTTTCCAATCATTTTTTTTTAAATTTGGTGTTATGGTGACTTTAACACAGGATACTCATTGTTTTATTGACTTTTATTGTCTCCTATGCAGAGCACTGGAGAGCTGGAGATGGCGGATGATCTCGAAGATCTCACCCAGTCTTCTGACACAGCCACTGAAGAGCTGGAGACTCCAGTATCTGGATACCGCAACGCATCTCTGCTCTTCAAACAGCTCGACTCGAGCTTTATGGGTGAGTCGCTCTGATCCAATCAGCTGGTAATAAACCATTAGGTTACCTATAATCAGGTGTCCAGCAAATTAAGATGTTTGCTTAAGTTCCCTCTGTCTTATGTCCACCCTGCAGACTCAGTGAGCGTAGTGAAACTACAAAACATGTTTCATGAGTATGAGCGCACAATCCAGAGGGAGAGAGACAGGCACAGTCGTCTGGCGGATAAAACCTCTCAGCTGGAGCAAGAACGCAACGAGCTCAAGATCCTGCTGGATGAGATCAGAGGCAGCAAGTCCAGCCTAGAACATCTCAGACTGGAGCTGGAAACGGACATGAACAATCTCAAGTGAGCTCAACTCAATGCATGTGGAAGGAGGTCAGATGCTCACCAGGGTTTGGAACAGTGCCATTGACTCTCTCTTCTCTCTCTCTCTCTCTCTCTCTCTCTCTCTCTCTCTCTCCCTCTCCTCATGAAAGGTTCCTTTTGAGGCAGGAACAGGAAAAGCATCAAAGCGCTCTCATGCTGTATAATAAAACTCGTGAGCAGCTGCAGAGGAAAGAGGAGCAGCAGCGGGCCGAGGCCGAGGAGCGCCACAAAGCCGAGCTGAAAGTCCGGAGTCTGGAACTGGAGATCAGAGCCCTAAAGAACAGCATCAAACAGGTCAACAGCAGCAGACTTAGATTTTACAGCCCCCCTGCTGGTAAAGCCAGCGCATAACAGTTTGTATGTGTGTGTGTTTGTATGTTTAGCTTGAGGAGGATAGAGACGAGTCTCAGCGTCTCCTCTCTCATGAGCGCAGTGCTCGCGCCCTACACGAGGAGTTGCTCAACAACCACCTGCGTAAGCAGCAGGACATTGAGGAGGAGAACCTCCGAAACCTCAACAAGAGCAATGAGGTACCGCTCTCACCTCAGATATTACCAGCTTAATGTGTGTTTGCCAGGGAATATTTAGAAATGTCAGTAAATCAGTCAGTAAATTCATTGCAAATAACAAATGCATGTGGTCACATATGCAGTGATGGTAATATCTTTACAGCCACATGTGTGTAGTGACGTCATAGCTTAACAATCAAATATGCAGTGACATCATACAGTCATACACTGACATATGTTTACAATCACGTGCAGTGGCATCATATCTTTACAGTCAAATATGCAGTGATGTCATAGCTCTGCAGCTTATATCACATCCCATTTAAGAAACCATAAAGAATATGAGCATAACTGAGAACAAATGACCAAAATCAGTGGTCATGTCTTTATGATCACATATGCAGTGACATCATAGCTTTACAGTCAAATAAGCAGTGACATCATAGCTTTGCAGATTTTAGCCCATCCCATCTAAGAAACCATGATGAATATGAAAAAATTGAGAGCAAATTACCAATGTAAGCCTACCTAAATCTGAAAACTGCTCATATTTAAATATTTAAATTACAATTCCCCTCTTCCCTGATTTAATAAAATATGTAAATATGAATTAAGTTTACCACATATAAGCAGTGAACTTACAGCATTCAGCAGATCTTCTCTATAACCCAACTGCTCTAATCCTGTTTTCTGACACGTGATTGGTCAGATTTTCAGGCTTTGTCCTAATGACCTGCACTTAGGCATTAACTTCCCGTGTTATAGAGCCGATCACTCCAGTGCAATCAAGCCACGTACTGTTTTAAGGATTCGTTTTAAAACAATGCTAAAATGTGTTTGTTGCATGTCAATTACTGATGTTCTCAGGCCATGTCCCAGCTAACAGAGGCATCGGACCGTGAGCGAGAGTTGATGCAACAAAACCGAGCCCTTCAGGATGAGCTGAACAGCTCTCGGGCCGAGCTGGACCGCTCGCAGTGTCACAGCCGGCAAGAAGAGTCACGACTGGCGGAGGAGAGAGACGCTCTACGCGAGAGACTGGAGGACACACGCAGGGACATGAAACTGAGCGAGGAGGCCTTGGCCCAGACCGTGTTCCAGTACAACGGGCAGCTCGGCGCGCTGAAGGCCGAATGCTCAGTGATCACAGCTAAACTGGAGCACGAGAGGCAGGTGAGGCAGCAACTGGAGGCGGAGGCGGAGGCGAGCAGGGCACGACTGCAGGCGGCGCTACAGGAGGCCGAGAGATGTCAGGCGTCCCGCACAGATGCAGAGCGCACACTCCAGCGAGACCGTGAGGAGCATCAGCGTACGCAGGAAAAACACATCTTTGAGTCCAGCACCCAGCGGGACACCATCCAGTCCCTCTCCCAGAAACTCAGCAAGGCCGAGGCGCGTGCCAACAGCCTGGAGAACGAGTGTCACCGCAACTCTCTGACCATCGCGGAGAAGGCCGTGCTGTTGGAGACTCTGGCCCGGGAGAAAGACCAAGCCCAGGCCAAACTCAAAGAACAGGAGGCCACGGTACTGAGCGAACGGGAGCTGGCAAGCCGTGCCGGGGCCAAACTGGAAGCATTGCAGGAGCGTCTGGCCCAGGCTCAGAGCGAGGGCGCGCTGCTTCGACAGCAGCTGGAGGAGGCACTCAACAAGGGCTCGGCGAAGGACAAAGCTGTAACAGATGTGCATCAAAACTTTGCCGAAATGCTGAACCAGTTACGTGCGGACGGAGAGGAGAGAGTCCAGCTGGTGGAGGAGAGAAGCAAAGAGCTGGCGAGGACGAATGGCGAGCTGAGAGAGCAGAACTACAAACTAGAGCAGGAGAAAGCTGAGAGAGAGGTAGAGACACAGAGAATGGCTTCTTTTTAAGCCAATTAAAACTACATACTATTTCAGTTTGCATATTCATTTCCTTTATGAAGAGTGACAGAAACACTACTGTTAAAAAACATTGCAATGAAATCCAACTTTATTTTTTAGATATTCATTGGTATGAAACTGATTTGGCATAGTTTAATTTACAATAGCAAAATAATTTTACACATGACTAAATTACTTAAATATACATATACTAATTCATTAATAATATAATATACACCATTCAAAAGTTATTTGAAGTATTCAAAAGAAGTACTTCAATTCAGCAAGGACACATTAAATTGGAATGACAGGAACAACATTTATAATGTTGCAAAAGATTTATATTTCAAATAAATACTGTTATTTTGAACTTTCTATTCACCAAAGAATCCTTGAAAAAAAATGCATCAGTTTCCTTAAAAATAATTAAGCAGCAAAACTGCTTATTATTAAAATATGAGAATGATTTCTGAAGAATCATGTGACACTGAAGACTGGAGTAATTATGCTAAAAATTAGCTTTGCTTAAAAATTACATTTTAAAATTACATTTTAAAATATATTCAAAAAGTTTCACAATATTTCATAATATTGCATGTAGTCAAATATCAAATAAATGCAGACTTTGTGAGCAGAAGAAGATGCTACTGACCCTAAACTTTTGAACAGTAGTGCGCTGTATATAAAAGACAAAGATAATAATAATAAAAAAAAATCTACAAGAAGAAACACGTCTTTTTTACATTTTAGACAGACAAAGAAAATAAAATGGCCAGAATAGCTCTGCAGTGCGACACAAAATAAAATGTCATTGGTCAACTGAATGGGCACTTGAAATGTAGACAGCAACTTCTCAACATGGTACACACATCCGGTGTAGACGCAGTGTAATATAATGTAAAAGGAAGATGATCCAATGAGAGAATGAAGCTATGTTGTGTGTTTGCAGACCTCTCTTCGACAGCTGCAGCAGGAACTGGCCGACAGTCTGAAGAAGCTGTCCATGTGTGAGGCCTCTCTGGAGGTCAACACTCGGTACCGCAACGACCTCGAGGAAGAGAAGGCGCGCACACTCAAGGACATGGACCGATTGAAGGCCAAGGTACCCATTACTTCCTGAAAACATGTATGTAACTGGAGTCTCAGGAACAATATATGTTCATTCATTATTTTCTGCATGCATATTCATTAATTAAATAAATGAAGTCGCTATAGACAAATATAAGTTCTTATCTAGGCCATTCAAACGAATTTTGTTTGATTCGTTTGCTCTTATACTTTCTGTTGAATTCCAGCTGCAGGAGTCTGAAGAACTGTACGTCCAGGCCGAGAGACGCATCAGCCACCTGAAGAGCTCTCTGGACGATAAGGAGCGAGAAGCCTGCAGTACCGCTCAGAAACTAGAGGAGGCGCTATCTGCTTCTACAGGCAAAGAGCAAACCATTCGACAGCTGGAGGAGGCGGTGCAGAGGTGCAGTTAATCAGGGTCTGCAAAGAGCACTGTGGCTGAATCCGAAATCGCCCTCTAAACCCTCGTTCACTATTCCCTACGTTAGTCCACTGATACTGATCACTTGAAGGAGTGAATGAAAACGAGTGTGCGAATTCAGACAGTCGTTGAGCATACATCGGCTGTACACTGTGTTATTGCGGTGCAGTGTGGGAAAGAATGAGTGCACTCAATAAAGTCCACTATGGTTTTGGACACCACTACAAATGGCTGTGCCCTCAAATAGTGCCCTATTTGGCCTGCAATAAATTTGATATTTATATTTGAGGGTATAGGGGGTGATTTCAGACTCAGCCTGTCACTTTATTTGTAACTTCAACATAATACATGATTTAAGTTTAATAATGTTGATTTAATTTGAATAATGTTACTCGTGGAAGTGATGTCAGGGATCACAATCAAACAGTTTATTATAGAAAACAAATATTGTATATATTTATATATTTATAATAAAAATAAAATATAAATGGAAAAATAGTATCATTATAATAGAGGTAGGAATATAAATATTATATGATATGAATATTAATATTGCATTAATGTTTTTATATTCATATTTAAGTATTTCAGTAGTGTCATTTATTGTATGCTATTAAGTTATTGTATATGAATATTATATGAAATTAATATAAATATTATATGAATATATATATATATATATATATATATAGTAATTTATTGCATAATATTGAAATTAATATAATGAAATTAATATAACCATATGTAGGTGTGTGTGTGTGTGTGTGTGTGTATATATATATATATATATATATATATATATATATATATATAAATACATTCATATATACTTATTTAAAAAGTTATTGCATACTATTAAGTTATTAAATATGAATATTATATAAATAAGAATATATTTATAGTCGTATTTACATATTTCAGTAATGTAATTTATTGCATAATTTAAAGTTGTTATATATGAATATTATATGAAATTGATATAAATATTATATGATCTAACTAATCATTAATGGCTGAGAATAGTTGATGAGATTATGACATCTCTACAGGTTAGAGATCGAGAACGCCAGACTGGAGGCCACGACCAAACAGCAGAGCAACCGCATTGAAGCGCTACAGAAGGGCGTTCAGGAGGGGGCTGTGGTGAGTTTGCTCAAATATCGCTCAGTTAGTGGTCAGGGGTCGAGCCGGACCTCTAGTTTGGGAAGCACAAGTGTCCTGACTCAACTGATGACGGTAGATTTAGACATTAATCCCGTCAGAACCTCGTTTCACCCTCTTAAGTCATCTGAGCTTCACATTTGACTTTAGATGAACCCTGGTCAGTGCAGGAATGAGGCGACTGTACATGTGAGTCAGTCGGAGAGGAGATTTCATGTAAACTGATGGTATAGTCACTGTTTTCACAGCTATCAGGCTCATCACCTGGAGAAGGGGTTGGTATCATCAAACTTCTAGCTGTGATTCTAGCAACTCCCTTTATTGACTGATTTTCTTTACTGTGAATTGCAGCTCTTCTAATCTAGACCTGAAATCTTACTGTGATTACACTTGTAACAAGTGTCTGTATACTTTATTGCTTTTCTCTAGTCGGGTTGTTAGCAGGGTATTTCCTCTGTTTTGGTGGTGGTCTTTTTGCAGATTTGATTCGACTTTCATTTGATTGTAAACTTTCCTTTCCTTTAAACCTTTCTGCCTTTTCCATTTCTGGTTCTGGGATCTAAAGTGCTTAGATTAAAAATAGCTCTAGATCTGCATGAAGTAGTTAACTAATAGGTAGGATCCTGTTGCGTATTGACCCCTGTGATGTTCTCAGGTCAGGAATCGTTTGGAAGATCTCGTCACAAACTTGCAGAGCAGTAAGATGACGCTAGAAGAACAACTCAACCGAGAGGTACACTTCATAACAAACATTAATCTTGATGAGCAAAGCAAAGCTATAGGAATATACTATAAAAACTGTTTGTTTAATTGAGGTCCTCCTCTCCAGGTGCAGAAGCAGAGTATGCTATCCCATAATGCCCAGGACTCACAAACTCTGTGGGAGGAGGAGCTAAAGGGCCGCTCACGACTGGGACTCCGCCTCTCTGAGCTGGAGAGAGAGAAAGGAGAGCTGACCAATCAGGTCCATCCAAATAATAATAATGTCCATCCAAAATGTGTTACTTGGATATTTTTTATTAAAATAAGTCTGCATGTTTATATAAAAAGAATGTTTAGTGACTCAATCAAAAAAGCTCAGTTAGCACATGGAAATGGATGATTTACATGTAACATGCCCTTGAATGTTTGTTGTTTTAGTTTGGAATGTATATAAGATTTTTAATGAGTAAGATTTTTTTATATTTTTTTTTTATTAAGCAAAGATGCATTCAATTGATTAAAAGTGACAGTAAACACATTTATAATGTTACAAAATATTTAAAATAAATGCTTTTCATCAAAAAAATCCTGAAAGTAAATGTTTCTACAAAAATATAAAGCAGCACAGCTGTTTTCAACATTGATAATAATCAGAAATGCTTGTGGAGCAGCAAATCAGCATATTATAATGATTTCTGAAGGATTTGATCAGGTTTGATCACAGGAATAAATTACATTTAGCATATATTAGAAAACAGTTATTAAATATTTCTGTTTTTACTGTATTTTTGATCAAATAAATGCCGCCTTGGTGAGCAGAAGAAACTTTCAAAAGTATTAAAAAAAATCCCAATGACCCCAAACTTTTGAAAAGTAGTGTATAGATATGGAAAATCTTGTTTGAAAAAGTATTAGATTAAGTATTTAATGTCACACCGTGGAACACACGCTAAAAAGCTTTGAAATGTCATGTTGACAACACAATTATGTTATTAAGATTTTAAGGACCAGACACTCTCTGTCTAACACTCTGTGTGTTTCAGATGGAGCTCGAGAAGAAAAAGGCCAAGAAACTAGCCGAGCATAAGAAATCTGTGGACACCCGTTTGGAGCAGGAGATGAAGAGAAACACAGACCTTCAGAAAGAAATGTACAGGTGACCCTTTAACCTTTAACCCCGCGCGCTGCAGCTCTGCACCTGTAGACGTGTTTGAGTACATAGAGAAGCCGGCTACGCGGATCCTCCTGCTTGCAAATGTGTGAGATAAATGCTTTTTACATGCGAGGACACATCTTATATTTGCTTAATTGTTTTTTGTGCTATAGTGCTGTAGAATGACAAATTTACTATGTAAAACTAAAAATAAACAAATAATTAAGCAAACAATTTAAATTATTTATGTTGACTTAAATATATATTTTATTATTATTTATATATTATTTATATGGCTAGGCCGACATCTCAAGTTTTTACTGACTTCAATACATGCTGAATAGTGTTATTTTAGTATTATTTATGTAGTATTTATTCATATTTTGTATCTTCTTATATTTAATAATGATTAGGTTTTATTTAAATTTTAGTTTGTTTTAATAATTTTATGTGCTTTTGTTCTTTTTATCAGTTTTTGTTAAATAAATAAAAGATTATAAAGTAAAATATTTCATTATTTTAGTTTTAATAATTTGTTTTTCAACTTTTTATTTCAGTTAGTTGCCAAGAAAGCATTTCTAATAAATAAATATAACTTATTCATCTAATATACAGTATATATCTTTTTTTTATTTCTAACTCTGTTTTTAAATGAATGAAAAAAAAATTGATCGAGAATGTCTGGATATTCATCTTACTGTATGTGTCAGGTTGAAGACTCTGTTGAAGACGGCTAAGAAACAGCTGCGTGAACAGGGCCCTACACAGCTGGACTCTCCGCTGGCCAGCTTCAGAGGAGACATGAGCCACCGACTGGAGGCAGAGAGCGCCTCCACTAGAATGAAGACTAGGGTACAGTCTCAGCTTCTGGCTTTTACAGCCTTATTTGTTATTTTAAAGGTGTATTGTGTAATATTTAGGAGGATGCAATATCATATACATAACTAGGCTATGTTCTCAGTGGTGTATAAAGACCTTACATAATGAACCGTTATGTTTTTATTACCTTAGAATGAGCCATTTCTATTTACATACACCACGGCTCCCCTTACATTGACATGTTTCTACAGTGGCCCTAAACGGACAAACACGTTTCGTCACTATGTTGTTCTTTGTGAAAAGAAGCTAGCTAAAGTCAGCCAATAAAACACTGACACAATGATGAACAGGTAACAATAATATACGCAATAACATGAATAATTTAGTAAACCTAATTTCTTAATTTATCTTGGTAAAGAAACCTCATTGCTTAACTGGCTTCTCTCTGCTGTCTCAGTCGACGACATCACTTCCTGTTGCCACCATAACTTCTGTTGGGTGCAATTCAAAACCTCACCACTAGATGCCGCTTAAGATTACACACTGCACCTTTAAGACTGCAAAAGTATGCAGACTTCATCAAGTCTCTTATTTCCTCCTTTACGTGCCCTTGTCTGCCTCCAGATGGACGAGCTCCAGTCTCAGTTCGAACGTGAGGCATCGCGCTGCTCCCGGCTGGAGGAGGTGAACCGACAGCTGAAGGAGAAGCTGGCGTCTGTGAAGGGCCTGAGCCGGAGCCACGAGCAGACGGAGCGCAGCAAGAGGCAGCTGGAGGAGGAGGTGGCCGGTCTGCGCAGGCAGCTGGAGGCCGGAGTGATGAACCAGAGCCAGGCCGAGCAGTACCGCAGGGAGACCGAGGAGAGAGCCCGACACGAGATCCGACACAAACTAGAGGAGGTCAACCTCTTCCTGCAGGTACTCTACGGAAATCGGAGACTCTGGATCTTTTACTAGCCCTATAAATATTTTCAGTTGTAGAACAGGCAGCTCTTTGTCTTTATTGAGTTGATTTATTTATGTCTGTGCCATTACATGTATTTTTGTTATGATAATGTGCAGTGCACCATAATGCATTTCTTTCCATTAGTATGCAATTTCCAAAGTTTTGGTTTAATTTATTTTATTTTATTTAAAGG
The DNA here is from genome assembly GCF_949319135.1 of Squalius cephalus. NCBI lineage: Eukaryota > Metazoa > Chordata > Actinopteri > Cypriniformes > Leuciscidae > Squalius > Squalius cephalus. The sequence goes on from NC_137144.1 coordinate 25,520,122, forward strand.
GGGGGTGAATTGCTGTTTCATGCATACTTTTTTACACTGTTAAAGAGTTGGATTCCCATGCTAAACATGGACAAAGTTTCAAAAGTTAAGTTGTACGTTTGAAGGAGTATTTTTGTTCCAAAAATACTCCTTCCGGTTTGTCACAAGTTTCGGAAAGTTTTTTTCGAGTATGGCTCTGTCTTACGTAAGATAGAGCGGAATTTCCTTATATGGGTCCTAAGGGCACTTCTCCGCGGCCGCGCGCGCACTCGCAGACCAGAGAGAGAAGAGAGCGAAAGCAGTACGTTACCTCAAAGCGCTATGCTCGGCTTTTAGGGAAGTCAATGTCACCAAAGAAGTGGGTTTTTGGTTGGCAGGGCAAGACAACCCTGCACAGATTCCCAAAGAACCCAGCGTTAAGGGAATAGTGGATGGAGTTTGTTTTTTCGAAGCATCAACGGAGGTTGTGCACGACTCTTTGTTCCCTGCATTTCGACGATGATTGTTTTATAAACAAAGCCCAGATCGACGATTTACAGATCGTCTAATGCTTAAGGATCGAGCAGTCACAATGATAAAGGTTCGCTGTCGCAATGCGGTGAGTAAACTACTTCAAATGTCTCTCTGTGTTGTTGTTAGATCGGTTAGCACAGCTATAGCACACCGCCCACACGGCCCGCCCCCAGCCGCTCGGTTTTTTCCGGAAAGACTCGGTACAGCCTATCTTTTCTGTTATAAATATAATAAAACTAAAGACGTTTTGGAGATATGAAGGATGCAATACTACTCTATAGGTACTCAAGATTAACAGGAGATTGAGTGAAAATGAGCATTTCACCCCCCCTTTAAGTTTTATTTTAAGTTTATTTAATTTTATTTTGTATTGTCTTGAAAATAAAAATATTTTATTTAAAGAAAAATGTCTTAATATAAAAAGTTTTAGACTATATTTTTCAATCTTCAGATACAGATGGAATTTGATTTAGTTTATTATGTTTTATTATTTATTATATTATTTCATGTTTTTATTATTAATTATTTTATAAAGTTAATTATAATAATTTTATTTTAAAGGTCAGATGCATGCAGAATTTTTTTTTTTTTTTTTTTTTGTGATCAACTATTGTCTAAGTAACATCCATTCAAACAAACAGACAGGGAAGGGGGAGCAACAGACATATTATCCATAATTTAACAATATGAAAGAGTGAGAAAAAAACAAAACAAAAAAAAACCTTATAAAGTCATTCCTTTATATAGTTCAATATGTTGGAAGAAAAACATTGCCATGCATCAATGGTACTAGGTTTAGCCTTGTTAATTCGTGCTGTTGTACATTCACAAGTCACTATTTTATATAAGCTATGAATCCAATATGTTTTTGCACACATGTGCGGAGTAAACCAGTTCTGTATTATTATCTTCTTTGCAGCTGTAAACCCAGCAAACAACATTCTCTTTTGCAATGAATTTATACAGAGATCAGAATCATCATTGAGAAGACATAAACCTGGATTAGACATATAATCAATTTGTAGTAAAGAGGACAAAACCAAGTTTATATTAGTCCATATGTTGACAACAATTGGACACTCCCAAAACATATGAAGAAAAGTACCTGATGATAAGGTGTTACAGATATGGCAGTTATAGGCTGATTGCAGTTTCATTTTGAACCTCTTATAAGGAGTTATGTAAGCCCTATGGATGATTTTGAAATGAATAAGACGATGAGCCAAATTTTTAGAAGTTAAGATTAGATTAGACCACACCCTCTCCCAGTCGACAGATAAATTAAAATCAGATAATTCACGATTCCAGATAGATTTAACAGAAAGAGGCTTAGCAATGTGACCATTAAGTTTACCATATATTAAAGAAACAGAAGGCCGACCAGAGGATGGTGCGATCCAATCCCACATAGGATGAGAGGAAATGGGGGATGCCCAGGGAACTCCATATGCCTTGAGGGCTGAGCGTAACTGAAAGAAGACAAAATATGAGGATGCTGGTAAACAGAACTTCGTTCTTAGTTCTTGAAGTGCGCAGAGCTCCTGGTTATCATATAAGTCGCCGCATGTGTTTATGCCCAGTGAAGACCAAGAAGGCTGGACAAATGGCCGATTTCCACATAAGAAATTAAAATTGTGCCATAAGGGTGTGGCGTTACAAAATTTGAAAGGTCCTCCCATCAGCCTTTCAACCCTTTTCCAGACTCTAATAGAATTGTCCACCACTGGGCCAAATTTATACTCTATAGCAAATAGAATGTCTTGAAGCCTATGTGGTTTAACTTTGTCAGCTTCAATTTCTCTCCATGAAACTTTGGATTGAGGATCAACCCAAATATGAAGAGCCTTAAGTTGGAATGACCAATAATATAACTCAAAATTTGGCACAGCCAATCCTCCTGACAGTATAGGATGCTGCAATGTGGCAAGTTTTATTCTAGGTCGCTTCCCATTCCAGATAAACTGGGAAAGTATGGAATTGATCTCCTTAAAATAACCTGAAGGGGGGGAAAGTGGCAGCATAGAAAAAAGTAAATTAAGCCGAGGTAACAAGTTCATTTTGACTGTGGAAATTCGGCCTTGAAGAGAGACTTTAAGATTATTCCATCTTTGAGTATCACTCTTGATCTTTCCTAGCATGTTATTAAAATTGTCCCTGGCCATCTTGTGGATGTTTTTATATACAGTAATACCCAAATAGATGAAAGAGTCTTTAATAGGGATGAATGAGGGGATAGGATACTTAATCTTAACATTGTTAATCGGCATTAAAGCAGATTTGGTCCAGTTTATCTTATAGCCTGATAAACTACTAAAGTGATCAAATTCCTTAATTTTACCGGTTATTGACATATCAAAGTGATCTAAATATAAAATAATGTCATCAGCATATAACGAAATAATATGATTATGGTTGTGAATCTTAATCGGTGTTACTTCTGATTTCCTAATGGCTTGTGCTAGTGGTTCAAGGGATAAACAGAACAATAAGGGGGAAAGTGGACATCCCTGCCTAGTTCCTCGCTGTAGAGGGAACGGGGAGGAGATAATATTACCAGTTAGAAATGATGCCTCGGGTGAGTGGTAAAGTGTCTTAATCATAGAGATGTAATGTTCACCGAAACCAAAACATTGTAGAACTGCCCACATATAGTTCCACTCCAGCCTGTCAAAGGCCTTTTCTGCGTCAAGGGAAAAGACCGCACAAGGACTAGGATGAGCGTCTGCAAAATCAAGAACATGAAAGAGTCGACGCATATTATCGGATGCATGACGCCCCTTAATAAAACCGGTTTGGTCCTCTTTAATTAAACTACGAATTACTTTCTCCATACGACATGCAAGGACTTTAGCATAAACTTTTAAATCGCATGGGATGAGTGATATTGGTCTGTAGTTGGAGCAATCTAGCGGATCTTTACCCTTTTTAAGAAGCAATGATATCAATTATGTTTTTTGGTCCCTATGAAATGCCCCATGCTCAATTGCAAAATTAAACGAATCAAGCATGAGAGTCCCAACCAAATCCGAAGTACAATTCAGGTGGGAGGCCATCTAGGCCTGGTGACTTGCCCTTTTGAAGGCTTTTTAGTGATTCATGGAGCTCCTCCAGATTTAACGGGGCCTCCAACGAGTCTTTATCCATCTGTGGGATTCGAGGCAGAAATAATTTACCTAGATACTCTTTGCAGATAAACTCATCATATTTGGTTTCGGCTTTGTATAATTTTGCGTAAAAATCTTGAAATAAATCATTAATTATCAAAGGATTCGTGGTGACCTGCTCATCTGAAGATTTTATTGCACTGATAAATGCCTTAGACTCGCATTCCCTCAACCTGAGGGCCAATAAATGGCTAGGTCTCTCCGATTCAAAATAATATTTTTGCCTAGTTCTATGTAAAATAAACTCTGCCTTTGATTGCGAAAGTAGATCATATTCCTCTTTTAAAGAAGACAATCGTGTAGCTTGTTGATCAGAAAATTTTTGTTTTTGTAAATTTTGTAATAATTGGATCTTATTTTCTAATTGTGTAAACTTTTTTGTTTTTGCTTTGGCAAGAGTAGAAGAGAAGGATATACAGAATCCTCGTATAGCACATTTAGTTGTTTCCCACAATATTTACATTTACATTTAGTCATTTAGCAGACGCTTTTATCCAAAGCGACTTACAAATTAGGACTAGATTAAGCGAGTCATCATGAAGAGGCAAAAACAAAAACAACGCAAGAAGTGCTCAAGATACGAAGTTCAGGCATTATTCAGAGTAGCATAAGCCCGATAAGTGAGGTTTTTTTTTTTCATGCGGTTAAGTGATCACGGAAGAGATGGGTTTTCAGCTGTCTTTTGAAGGTTGTCAGGGATTCTGCGTTCCGGATGAGGGTGGAGAGATCATTCCACCAGCAAGGAACTGTGAATGAGAATGTTCTGGAAAGTGATTTTGTGGCTCTCTGTGATGGAACCACGAAACGTCGCTCGTTGACCGATCGTAGGCTTCTGGTAGGGATGTAGGCTCGTAGGAGCGAGTGACAGTAGGAGGGAGCTGAGCCTGTGATAGATCTGTAAGCGAGCGTCAATGCCTTGAACTTGATGCGAGCAGCGAGAGGTAGCCAGTGCAGAGAGATGAACAGAGGAGTGACGTGGGCCCTCTTGGGCTCGTTGAAGACAAGACGAGCTGCAGCGTTCTGGATCATCTGTAGAGGTTTGGTTGCACATGATGGAAGTCCCGCCAGAAGAGCATTGCAGTAGTCAAGCCTATAAATGACCAGGGCCTGGACGAGAAGTTGTGTTGCATGCTCAGTTAGGAAAGGCCTGATCTTCCTGATGTTGTGCAGTGCAAACCTGCATGATCGAGCTGTCTTTGAAATGTGACCTGTGAAGGTCAGCTGGTCATCAAGCGTTACTCCAAGATTTCTGACCGACCTTGATGGGGTGATTGATGATGAATCTAGCTGGATAGTGAAGTCGTGTTGTAGAGATGGATTGGCAGGGAGGACGAGAAGCTCAGTCTTTGCCAGGTTGAGCTGCAGGTGATGTTCCTTCATCCATGTGGAGATGTCCGCTAGACAGCTTGAGACCCGTGCAGCTACTGTGGGATCATCTGGTTGAAATGAGAGGAAGAGCTGTGTGTCATCAGCATAGCAGTGGTAGGAGAAACCATGTGCCTGTATGATGTGTCCCAGTGATGTGGTGTAGATGGAGAAGAGGAGGGGACCAAGAACTGAACCCTGGGGAACACCTGTGGTCAGTTGATGAGTTCTGGATACCTCGCCTCTCCATGCGACCCTGAAGGACCTACCTGTGAGATAGGACTCAAACCAGTGGAGGGAAGTTCCTGTGATGCCCAGTGATGAGAGGCTGGACAGAAGGATCTGATGATTCACAGTGTCGAAGGCAGCAGACAGATCCAGGAGAATGAGGACTGAAGATTTGGAAGCAGCTTTTGCGATCCGTAGGGCTTCTGTGACTGACAGTAGTGCAGTCTCAGTTGAATGCCCTTTCTTGAAGCCAGATTGGTTGACATCTAGCTGGTTGTTTAGAGACAAGAAGGATGTTACTTGGTTGAAAACAGCTCTTTCTGTTTTCGCAATGAACGCAAGTGTTTTCGCAATGAATGGTAGGAGAGAGATAGGTCTGTAATATTTGAGGGTCTACATCGCAAGATGTATTAATTATGAGAAATTCCTTTATATAATCTTTTAGTGAATTAATGAACATCGGATTAGTTAGTATTGATGTGTTAAACCGCCATCTAGGGGCCTTGGTCTTAATGTTGGAAAGGTGAACATTACATAACACTGCAGAGTGATCAGACAATAAAATTGGTAATATAGAAATGGAAGAGTTAGATGAAATTAGAGAAATATGTAATCTATCCTAGAGAAAGTCTTATGTCGGTTAGAAAAAAAAGTGAAGTCCTTAGATGTAGTATTCTGAATTCTCCAAAGATCGATTATATTAAGTTCGGTAATAAATTTATTCAATAACTTAGAAGACGGGTTAGCTGCTGTATCAGGGTGAGATTTATCTAATGCAGGATTTAAAACAGCATTAAAATCACCACCCACCACTAAAGAACAATCAGTCTGCCCAAGCAATGTATTGGAGATATTTGCGAAAAATGCACCGTCTGCCTCATTCGGGCAGTAAATGGAGGCCAATATTAACCTATCATTATGTATTTTGCAACGGATAAAGAGAAATCTACCTTCATCATCATTCCCAGTTTGTTCAATAGTGAAATGTAGCTTTCTATCGACTAAGATAAGCACCCCCTTAGATTTATTAAGAGCACAAGAGAAGGCTGCCAATTTATAATACTTGTTTTAAAACCGTGTCACATCCTCTTGTTTTAAATGAGTCTCTCTTGTATCAGGGCACAGGAAATCGATTTACGGTGCAAATATTCTAATATACGGGTACGTTTAATAGGAGAATTTAGGCCATTCACATTCAGTGATAAGATATTCAGAACATGCATTGTATGTTAGAAATGCAAATAAGATTATGTCTAAGTGAAGAAAAACAAAATCAATACAATACTGTAAGTGACATATAAACATATCCTAGATACCAATCCCTCTGGATGCATCCTTTTAGAAGAAAAACAAAATAAATAAAAGTAAAAGTATTGGCGTATGTTGAAGGGAATAGAAAAAAACAGGAAAAAGGGACGACAAACAACTATGTACAAAAACCAAAACAGACCGCACATTACCGAGAATGTAGGTCTGCATGAACAACGGAAACAAATGTTGATACGTGACCGATCCACTTCAACGCAAGACATAACCCCAAAAGGCCCACAGAGCCAAAAACGTAGTAAACGAACCTGCTGCTCTCCATTAGCCCGAAGGAGAGAGAAGAAAAAGAAAAAGAAAATAATAATAAATCCCCCCCAAAAAAAAAAATTAAAGCTGCAAGCAGCGATGAAAAGGGCCCTCGCACTCCTGCCACCGCCACCGGGCGCCTTTAGGAAAGGCCTTAAGATTACACTCAAATTTGAAGAGGATCAGATCAAAACTGTAGGAGGAGTTCGTTAAACTACAACGTCTGGAAATGGCAAAAACTGCACAAAATCTGAGAGGAAGTTCAAAATAGCTGACTTCCTGTTGTGTTTAGGGCTATGCTCCAAGAGACTTTTTTGTAGGTATTGGGTCATTACATGTATGTACCAAATTTCATACCTGTACGTGAAACGTAGAGCCGGGGCAAAATGTAGGGGCAATAATTAAGCCATTTTGCCCCACCCAATTTTGAAAACCTTATCACACGTAAATTTTCACCACTTCTGAAGCATGTGCAAAGTTTCATGATTTTTCAAGCACGTTTTGTATTTGCCACACTTCCTGCTACCAGCAGGTGGCGCTATTGCTATAACCAAATATGAGCATGGTCATGTGTTCAAGACAGGTCTCTTATCAAACATGTGAAGTTTGGGGCAGATTGGACATCGTATTCCTGAGTTACTGCAGGCTGTTTGTGGTTGCCTAGCAACATCGGAACTGCAAGCAATATTGACAGAGAACTTACAGAGAATGTCTAATATGGCGAGAAGTTTCACTCTCAGTACACTTCCGGCTTCTGAACTGGTTGCAGTTCCTCTCTGATTCCATATGAGGGCGCTCACAGGACGAGTGCAGAATGAATGGAGGTCTATGGCGCTATACCAATAAAAATCCGCTTTTCTCAGGATATAATTTTTTGTCTAGTAATTTGAATGTAGTATTCGAAAGGAGATGCAAATAAATTACACATTGCTGGGTGTTAGATTTTTTTGAGTCACTTATTTGCTTTAAAAAGTCTTTTAAAGTGTCAATGACGTCATATACATGTACGACCAGAGATACTGCTTCACGGCAATCCTTCAGTCACTTTGGTGCGTTCGCGCTCTGCACTTTCTTTTCACTCGAGGCATCGACAACACAGCTGACACAGGTAAACACACTTGCTAGAAGAGTTTTTGTTTTGTTTGTTTCTGGTCCCGCTGCGGATGACACGATGCCATCAAGCGGTTTCTCTGGTCGTAATCAGTCCTTCACTGACCAATCAGCATTCATTAGCAGAATGCTAGCGTGTTATGGGCAACAACAACTCAACCTGTAAGAAATCGAAAGGACATAAGTACTCGTTCATTCAACTTTCGACCTAAAACCCATGTTGAACTTGCAAAATCTACAATCAGATTTGAGATTTATCAACGGCAATCGGGTGAAAGAAATACATTTAGCCGTTTAGCCCCATAGACTCCCATTCATTTTGCACTCATGGCGATCGCCCCCAGTGGAACTCTGCTGGTACTACAACCAAAATTCTGTACAATAGAGCTTAATAGGGAGTGGGCAGGCTCTCCGTAGACGGGCTCTGGAACTTATCTGATCATGCATAAATCACCAAAAGGCCGAAATTGGGTGTAAGTTTGTCAGGCCGCCGAGGGCACAGCCTTCGACGAAAACTCAAGATCTTCGAAATTTAACGTCGCAAAGGCCTTAAGATTACACTCACCAAATTTGAAGAGGATCAGATCAAAACTGTAGGAGGAGTTCGTTAAAGTACAACATCAGGAAATGGCGAAAAATGCCCAAAATCTGAGAGGAAGTTCAAAATAGCTGACTTCCTGTTGTGTTTAGGGCTATGCTCCAAGAGACTTTTTTGTAGGTATTGGGTCATTACATGTATGTACCAAATTTCATACCTGTAAGTGAAACCAGGAGCCGGGGCAAAATGTGGAGGCAATAATTTACAGAATTTGCCACACCCAATTTTGAAAACCATATCACACGTAAATTTTTCGAGCATGTTTAGGCCCTCTAAAAAGCGATTCACTTTGGAGAAGAAGAAGAAGAATAAACGGAGCAAAAACAATAGGATCCTCTCACCATCGGTGCTCGGGCCCTAAAAAAAAAATTTGCTACATTGCAGCTTACCAGTTAACAGACAAGCGTACAGGATAGGGAGGAAAAGATTCCAACAACAAATCAACAAGTGTCCATGGCCACCTTGTTATCGTCCTCTTTGGGGCAGATAGGATCACCACACACCTCGTCGTTAGGTTGTCCTTGTTGGGCTGAAGAGGTGGCGACGGTAGCTGATGCATACCTGTTGCTTGTTAGAGCTGCAGAATAAGTCTTCTGTGACAATGAGCTCACAAAATCCTCCGCTTTTTGAGGAGAATCGAACATAATCTGCTCACCCTTGTGCCGTAATTTAATTGCCGCCGGATAGATGAGGAAGGGCTGGAGACCGAGTGCAGTCATCTTCTTCAAGACTGGATTAAAGCTCTTTCTCTTGGTAGTTGTGGCTGGGCTAAAGTCAGGAAAAAATAATAGCGTGACATTGTCCTGCGTATATTTCACCGGATACGTTACGCCTGCCGAGCACCCTTCAGGATCAACGACCTGTCATGCCATCTTAGTGCACGGAAGATGAGAGTACGCGGCCGATCGGAGTTTTTCCTTCCGTCATACACGCGATGAGCACGGTCAATCTCGATGTCGCGGCCTTTCAGTGAAGGGATCCACTTGGAAAGATTAACTCTAAGGAAGCCAGCTGCATCATGGCCTTCCGCCCCCTCTGGCAACCCCACCAGTCCAGTCGTACATTATTTCTCCGGTTCCTGTCTTCCATGTCCGTCATTTTTTCGGTAAGTTGTTCCAGCTGATTTCTTAAGTTTGTGACTGATCTCCTATCCTCACGTGCAGCTGCCTGAACGGAATCGACCCGGTCACGTGTCTGTTTCTCCGTGTTGGCTAACTTTTCAACTTCTGCTTTTAGCTCTTTAACAGAATCATTGGTCATTTGTATATCCAGATGTAGGTCACGGAGTGCTGGGGTCAATACAGAGTCTATCGCTTCTCTTACTGTCGAAGCTACAACCGAATCCAGATGACTTTGTTGCTCCTTGAGCGCTAGCTTGATACCATTAGCGATAGCAGCATCGAGATCCTCTCTGGAGATGGCGGAATCTTTGAATTTCTTCTTTATTGGCGATTGCTCAACCTCTCTTTTACGACTGTCTTTAACTGCTGTAGTACTCATAGTGGGCTAGATAGATAGTGGTTCAAAATTTACTTACAGGATTATACAGTATTTGGCAAAGTGAGCAGAGCAAAGGACTATGCGTGCATTGCTGCCGAAGGGTCACGTGATCCTCCAGAATTTTATTATTTACCATTTAATTATTTTAAATATTTCTGGACTATAAAATATGATATATTTTTAAAGATAATTCAAGTTTTCGGCACTGTTTGTGTGTTTGACTCGTCAGACGCAGGCGGCGTCTCAGGAAGCTCTGGAGCAGATGAAGGCTGTGAACGAGGCCAGTCAGCGCGCTCAGATGGAGCAGCGCATCAAGGATCTGGAGGGAGAACTCAGCCGCACACGCAGCGTTCAGCAGGACAGTCTGGTTCAGAGAGACTCCAGTCGCACCGAGCTGGAGCGCTACAAACAGCTGTACAGCGAAGAGCTGCGCCTGCGCAAGAGTCTGGCCTCCAAACTGGAGAGGTGAGAGGCATGATGGGAGTCTGTCCTGCCATTTATAAGCGTTTGCCTTAATTAGAATCGCAGCTCAATCACATTGTGAGATTCAAAGATTTCATTTAGTTGCATTAACCACATATAAAAAAAGTTTAATGGCTGTTAATTATTTCAAAGCATATCAAGCAACAAGGCTCAGAAAATGAAAATTTACCTTATAAAACTAAAAATAATAAATAAACAGTAAAATACAAATAAATAAATAATTAAACATCTAAACAAACAAATGCATAAATAAATATGAATTATTTCAAAGCATATCAAGGGAGGTGCAGAATATGTTTTACTAAGTAGTACTAAAAAATAATAATAAATGCGTATATATATATATACTGTCTGCTAAATGAATAAATGCTAATGTAAATATATACATACTGTATATATCAAAGCATATCAATATCAAGGGAAGAGCAGAAAATTATGAAAAATGTAACTATTGAAGCTAAAAATAAATATGAATGAATTAATAAAATAATAAATACATTTTTAAAAATGGTAAAATATAAAAGAACAAAATAATAAATATTATTTCAAAGCATATCAAGTAAGCGCAGGAAATCATCACACATTTACCAAGTAAAAACTAAAACTAAAAACAAATAAATCAATAAAATAAAAGCAGTTAAAAAATAAAATGACCCCATTTTATTTTTTATCAGCCCTAGTAAATATATTTAATTATAGAATAGGCAGCTCTTTGTCTTTATTCAGTTGATTTATTTATTTCTGTGGTTTTATAATGTGCCATTAAATGTCTTTTTGTTGTGATCGTGTGCAGGTCGAATGAGCGGTTAGCGGAGGCCAACACTAAACTCCTGAGCGAGAGGCAGCGCAGTAAATCTCTGCTCACCAGCAGCTTCGTGAACGGCAGTCTGGGAGGCCCCGCTCTCGATGTGGCGTCTCTGGGCTCTGTGGGGGCGTATGGGGCCTCTCTGGGACCCCTGAACAGGAGTCTGGGCCTGGGGACGCCTCTGCTGGGTACGGTAGGAGAATCCCAGAGCAACCGCGTCGAGGCCTACCTGGCAAAGGTGAGCGCTGCATCAAGCCATTTCACTCTCCTTTAAGCCGAGTGCACACTGTGCGATTTATAATAGTCCTTTACGATTGTTGCTTGTCAGACTGTACGAACACGATCTTCGCTGTAAGCCATGTCACACTGTAAGATCTCAGGGGCCGGTTTCACAAAGATAGACTAGACTATGGCTTAGATATAGTAGATAGTCAGACTTCAGATAGACATCTAAATCAGACCGTTGCACAAAGCACTGAAGACTCTGACTATCTTAAGTAGGACTACACTGCAATGCATTCTGGGTAAAATAAGACACTTTTCAAAACAAAAAACATGGCGGATCGAGTAAGCGCATTCAACCGCTCAGTGCAGTTTACCCCAGCGGAAAATATGTGTTTGTTGGAGGAGTATAACAGTTACAAGGACATTTTACTTGGGAAATTTGCCCACCTTTCCAGCACTTTTCCAGCATTCGAGTCAGGCTCTGTCCAGGGGTTGAGTTACCCTTTAATCGGCTGTCGGTGAACATGTCAAACTAACGATCAAAGACTTCAGATTTTAGTTTAGGATCAGAGAAATCATTTTTAGGATTTGCAAAATTAGTCTCAGACGGCAAAATCGCACAGTGAGCGCCCGGCTTTAGACGTGAGCAGTTTTCCAAATCCTACACGTCACTGCTTCAACATTCAACACTAACCATGATCTAATACTTACTGTTAGCTTTAGAAGAGCCACCGTTTCAAAAATCATCAGATGGTGGTGATTCTAAAACTAACGAACAATGATATGTTTTCTCCTTCCACTATCTTTCTCTTCTTAACCGTACCGAATAACCCCCTCGCCTGTTTCTCCTGCTGTCTGGACTCATGACCTCTTGTGTCTCTGATATCTTCAGCTTCTAGCTCAAAAGTCTGTTTCTCACCTGTCCTCTCTGCAGCCTGATACCTGAGCAGGTGTGTAGCTGTGTGCAGATCTCTGACTATCAGAACACACACACACACACCACACACACACACCTGCTTTTTTTGGGAGAAAATAACACTGTTCAGAATTAAATACGAGTGCACTGCATACTGGATAATATACATTGTACTATTTTTTTCGCAATGTGCAACTTTGAAAATATTGTTGAATGTTACATTGTTTTCAGATGGCCTCATTATAGTTATAAAAAGGATTTTATTTTACATTTTAATTCTTATTTTGTGTAAAAATATTGCAACTTTTGACCGTTGGATCAGATGATATTAGTTTCGGTTCTTTTACCGCACTGGAAATGGAAGGTAAAGTCAGGAGCGTTGCATTGTGGGATACAGTATTCTGTGCAGTGTGCTCTGTTGTATACTGCACAATTTAATCAATGTAGGTCCATCCTGGAACTTAATGGGTACAGAAAATTGACATACAATATTCATACTGAATATACATAATTAATATTTAAATTAGATCTAATGTTTATGATGTGTAACACGTTCTGCTATTCTCAGGTCTGTATTAGTCAAAATTTTGAACCCCTTTATTTGATGCTCATTTCTTTTACTAATATCCATGTGAATGATTCAGTTTATTCTTTATTTAATATATACTAATCAAATTCATCATAATTATATCACTAGCAGGGGTTATATTATGGCCTTGTTTGCTCAAACAAAATATAATCATATTGGAATGATTTCTGAAGGATCATGTGACACTGGAGTAACGATGCTGAAAATTCAGCTTTGATCACAGGAATAAATTACATTTTAACATATGTTCACTTAGAAATATTATTACAATTTAAAATGTGTTTTCTGTTTTTATTGTATTTTTCATCAAATAAATTCAGGCTTAAAGCCCCAAACTTTTGAATGGCTTATACTAGCATTTGGATTTGACTTATTAGACTATTCCGATTACTAACGCTGCGTTTTATTGTGAGCGCTGTGACGTGGCTGAGTGCTAGTTTTAGGACATGCATGTTTGATGAGATGAAGTTAGAAGTGTAATCTTGTCTTGTTACAGATGCAGTCGGAGCTGGAGAAGAATATATCGAAGGAGCTGGACTACGGTGAGTCATTACTACAACAAAATATCCTTAATATCATGAAGTTTGGATAGTCTTTTCTTCCCTATTGTGACGTATATCCGAGTGAAACGGCTTCTGGAACAAGAACAAATGTAGGGCGTGGCTTGATTTTGTTCATGGGGAATTGATTGGATGGTTGTGGTTTGCTATTGGTGGAGTGACAGGTTGCCCCGCCCCCTGAGCTGCAAATTTATTCTGTATTAATTTGATGTGGACTCAAAAGTGACTCGCCTGTCCTTCTTTTTCTCTCTCAGTGACAGGAGAGCTGGAAGGAGGTTCTGCCCGTTTGTCTCCCGTAGGTTCGGCCTCCGGCTCTCAAAACCTGAACCTGAACGTGACCCAGGAGCAGACGGACCCCGTGAGCAGAGCCACTCAACAATATCTGGAGGTGCTCAAGAAGAACTACATGATATGACACACTGTGAACACAATCAACTCTCACAGTCACAAACCCACTCTAGACACAAACTAATGAGGGTGGACAGCCACATGCCTCCCTAAAAGGCCTATCGATCAACAAAACTGTAGTTTGTTTACTAGAGCTGGTGTTTTGACAGCGGTTATGATGCCTCCATACGGCCCAAATCTATCTAAAATGCTCTTATATGGCTCATCAAAGTAGAATATGTTTATACTTGTAAATTCCCAGTCATCAGGCTGGTTCCTGCTGGTCGGGAATAACGCCACCTTAAGATACGTAACTATTTTTAAAGTAAAAATTAAACGGATCCTGTTTCAGACTTGTGCATTAGTGCTGCAAAAACAATACAACCACTGAAAGGGCCAACATTTCAACACTACAGATTGTGATCTTTAATCGAGTGTGAAGTGACAACGCACTTTTGTGCCTCAGGAGCAAATGAACTGTGTCGTTCTGTCATTGTTGAAGCCATATGGGCGTCACTGAGGTCTCGAGGTACGTGTGAAGTCCCTCTTACGAAGACCTTTGTTGCGTTCATGTTTTTCATATGTGGGTTTTAGTTGACTATGTATATACTTTGGCTGTTTTTGAAGTCGACGCATATTATAAAAAAGTATTTGTACCGTTAATATTATTGCCAAGTGATGACAATGGTACGTTCTACACTATCGTGCAATATACTCGTTTTAATATCAAATGACGAAACTCTCAGTTGGAGATGTTTTTTTTGGGGAAATGATCAATGCTATACTTGAATGAGGCGCAACTAGACAATGATCTGGAGTGTGACGTGTCTGTGCTCAGGGTGGATCGTTTCAATGTATGAGCGAATCTCACAAATTAGTGTACGGAGTCATATTTCAGATGTTGCATGTTAATAAAATGTGTAATTTGTTTTAGTTTTTTTGCATTGAGATATTTTCTTGACAATTAAGCATTTTACCCCTGAACTTCTATTTATTTCATCTTCAAATTTAAAATTCTCATTACGGTTATATATTTTCATTTATTTTTTACACACACATACATTAATAAAATGTGTATATGTGTGTAAATATAGATGTACATACATATCTTTTTTTTTTGGTAAAATATGACTGTTTTTTTTAATTAGTTTTCATCAGATTGATCTGTATGTTTTAGTTTGTCTACTGAAAGATGTAGTCTCTTCCAAGCATTTCAGTATTGGTTTTGTCTTAAGAAATATGTTTAAAAGCTATCAAATGAACATGGGCCTTGTGTTGTTCGTCATTGTCTCAGACCAGTCAAAAATAGTGATCACTTTCATATTGAATACAAAAATCAACCTTTATTTACCTAATATAGAAAATGCAACGGCACAAATAAACACACGTCCGACTTTCTTCTGAATCGTTCATCCAGTCTTAAGTCTCAGGAGTTCCTCATACTCAAAATCATTGGTAAAAACAGTGTGAACAACATAATGTGAGACGAACAACATAATGTGAGACCAACAATATGACCCAGAGCGGATAGAGTTCATATTTCCACATGCAAACGCCTATATCAATTCACATGACGAGTCTTCAGCAGAATCTCAGATCGTTCTCCAGTCTGTAGATTTTGGCCTTCAGGTTCTTCAGCTCACCCTGGACCTTCACCGTGCGGCTGTTGGTCTGACGCACTTCGTGGAGAATCGCCAGGTTTTGATTAGGGCCCACGCTGAGCGTCAACTAGTGGAAGAGACAGACATCAAAATCTGCATCATTTTAAATAGATTAGCACTATTAATGATAATATTAATGACCAACAAATAGTTATCTGTCTACCAATTGACCCTTCGCAGGGAGTTTGATTGACAGGCGATCTGACCTATCATAATCCGCTGAATCCGCCATTTTTGTCCGACAAAGCAGTCAGGAGAGTTAGAAGATTAACATTGGAGGATTTGAACTTGAAAAACGGAGTGTACTGACGGTTTAAACAACTTTCCTTATGTTCATTCATGTTTATTTGATGCTATAAATGAACTAGAAGGAAGAGATGATCGGTTCACGAGCAGCTTTAACTGAGGCTCTACAGCGATCTGTCAGACACATTAAAGAGCCACAAAACTGTATTTACTGTTTAAATTTCGTTAAAAAAATTACCAAATTTGAAAGTTGAGACTTGTTTCATATCAAAAGTGACCTGTCCTGTCCTGTCTGTCAGTGTGTTGTCAGTCTCTCTGCTCCACGATGTGTGTTTCACTGCGTGAGAACATGGTGTGACGTGAGAGAGGCGTGGCTTGTCGGACATAGCAACAGTAACAGAAAGGGGCGGGTCTTAGCGAACGGTCAATTTCATATGTAATGATATCAGAAAATTTCGTTGTTTGTGTGTGGCTGAAAATAAGTCAACGTGCCACAGTTTGCACAAATAAACAGTATAGAAGAGACGAATGAGAGCGCAGACTGACTTTAAAGAGATGTTTCTCCACATCTTTGACTTTCTGCCGCATGTGTTTGATGTCGGTCTTGAATCCCTCCACCTCCATGGCCCGTCTTTTCTCCAGAGCTTCGTAACGCCGAGTCATTAGCTGCAGGCGATTGGCCATCTTGTCAGTGCGCTCCTGAACACACACAAACTCAAAATTCAAAAGCTAGAAGTTTGACATTTAAACGACCTCAACTCTTCAATAAAATATCAAAATGTATTAATGTCAAAGACGTCTCACCCTTATGTCTTTATGATATAATATAAAAAAAAAAATTTTTTATAGAACATGTTTAGTGTGATGTTTAGGCTGCTCTTATGTCTCAACATTCTGCTAAACATGGACTTTTGTGTGTAAAAACTGTGCATGTAAAAGTAAAGTAAAAAAGTAAACACATTTGCATGCACACATGAAGGAGGGTGAGCAATCTTTTCTTTGTTTTCTTCCGGTGAACTAAGAGTTTGTTTGCGTACTTTGAAGATCTCTCGGCCCACGTCGCCCTGCTCTCTGATCTGGGACAGGTCCGTCTCCAGATTCACACACTGATCTCGGTACATGTCAGACAGTTTATGAGCCTGTTTCAGTTCCTCTTGCAAAGCCTGCTGGGAAAGAAAGACGAAAGCAATCGTAAGAGCTGGATAAAGACTTTAAAACATCAATGAGAATACGGTTGTACATCTAGCACAAAGATATTATGAATTAAAGCCAACTATATATATCTATACCTAAAAATTATCTAAATATGATATTAAATAAATATTATATATTAATAATAACAAAAATATTGATAATAGAAGTGAACCTTAAAAGTTTATTACAATAATATTTAACAAAAAAATTTACAAGGAAAATGTGATTTCTATACACCAGGGTTTTTAAAACAAAACAAACATGTTTATGGATTTTATATATATATATATATATATATATATATATATATATATATATATATATGTATGTATGTGTGCATGTGTATATATATATGTATATGTGTGTGTGTGTATATATATATATATATATATATATATATATATATATATATATATATACACACACACAACATTTCTTAGTTTAGCTAGATGTACAAAATTAAAGCTAATAAATAAAACGTTTATGAGAACTATAGACATAAAAAAGAATTTTTACAAACAACAAAATTACTATGAAAATATACAAATAAAATGTCATTTAAAATGTTATATATATATATATATATATATATATGTATGTATATATATATATATATATATATATATATATATATATATATATATATATATATATATATATATATATATATATATATGTGTGTGTGTAATTAATAATAATATTTTCCAGAGAACAATACTTATTCTCAGGCTTTAGTACATTTAGTAAGATTTTTTAATTCTTAAATAACGTGTTCATAATATCCCACTATTTTTCTCAAGTTATAAGTGAGTCTTCTAAAAAAGTAAAAATGGTCTTCCTGACCCTGATCTCTTCCCGGTGTGTGTGGCTGCTCTCGTGGTTGTGTGTGATGAGCAGCGTGTCTGCTGACGGACGCTGGTCATGGAAACTGTGGTCCTGGCGCAGTCGCTCCTGACAGGAGTCCAGCTCTCGCAGAAGACGGTCCTTCTCCACCATCCAGCTCTTCTCATGAGCTCGACTCGTGAACTTCAGCTGCAGGAAGTCCCTCGTGCTCTCGTACAGCAGATTCTGCGTGCGCTGGAGTCTGAAGACGCCAGGGGCCAGTTGCAGAAACATAGCCATCGTGTTAAAGGGATAGTTCACCCAAAAATGTCAATTCTGTCAGTAATTACTCACCCTCATGTTGTTCCAACCCCGTAAGACTTTCGTTCATCTTCAGAACACAACTATTTTCTCGCGCATGCGTCGTGGTGCTCTCGTGAACTCACTCAGAGGCCCACACGGAAGAAAATGAATAGTTGAATATAGTCGTTATTTTTGGGGGGTTTTGCGCACAAAAAGTATTCTCATCGCTTGATAAACTTGGACTATTTTAACGATGTCTTTACTACCTTTTCTGGACCGGCAGAATGAAATTACCTAGAAGCCTATGAAGTAGTGATCCAGCTCTCAGATTTCATCAAAAATATCTTAATTTGTGTTCTGAAGATGAGCGAGAGTCTTACGGGGTGGGAATAACATGAGGGAGAGTAATTACTGACAGAATTTACATTTTTGGGCGAACGAACCCTTTAAGACTAAGAGATTGAGTAATGAAGAAAATAACTTAAAATATTACTTTATTTTTTTGTGAAATACATCATTCGAAACTGTAAAGGGTCTATTTTTATTTGCGTACTCTCACAATAACAGCAAAACTTTGTGCTTTTGTAAAATAAAGTGTCACAAAAATGAACCGAAACTCAGCAAACACTTGCCACACAGACATGAGAGATGTGAGCTTGAAGTGTCTACTTTTAAAAGGTTAGCATAACATTACTGAAAACGGTCTCTGAACTTATTTTGTCGACTTTATTATCAAAATCTAATTCAAAGAAATCTAGTCTACAACACATCTGTACACTGAATAACATTTCAGTGCAAACCCTCCTTTTCAGTGATTCAATTCAAAATGCTAATTGAAACACAGTGTCTTAAGATCTAGTGTGACCCACTAACAGTTAGTCAGGGGACAACCCATCTTACTTTTCGGTATCGGATTAGGCCAATCTACGTTTTTATGTAACTGATTTTAAAAAGTTATGAATGGTCTTAAAGAAAAAAAATGTATGTCTAACGTGTAAGACTAGTCTTAGTGGTTTATGCAACCGGCCCCAGATGAGAGAGAGTTTGATATGGCGGGGTCAGGGTTTGTTGAAACAGAAGCAGGGATGGACTTACTTTTCGTCGAGGGCCGTGATTCTCTCCTGGTCCCGCTGGTGCTGAACCTGTCTCTCCTCCTGGTGAATGCGTCTGTCCTCCAGCAGCGCCTCCACCTGCTCTTTAGCCAGCCGCGTCTGCTCCTCCATCTGAGCCTGCAGCGCCTCCACCTGGACCAATGGAGGAACAGCATCCATGAGCACACACTGAGCATTTCACATCATTGACACCATAAATGACTTCTGAGAACCGGGCTGCGTTCAACCCCGACAAAAAATAGTTTTTTAAATGGAAACGGTGGTGCGTTGAACACCCTGTTCTGATGACGCAAGAGTTGCGACTATGGCAGCTGAGAAGGCCAATCTTTGTGGGGGTTTTTTTGAAGAATTTTCAGAGCCTGATGAAATCAGTATAAATATGTTTAATACTGTAAAACACGCTCGATGTTACAGTCACTGCCCTTGCCTTCCAGAATAAAAGAGAACATCCCAATCGAGTGAAGGGATTTGTGGAAACTGTGGTTCCTAATTATTGTGATCCAACATTTGCCTCGCATAAACCATGCTGAAAACACATCTATTTAGCCTCACATATTGACTTGTTATACCATAACGTTGAAGGACTTCTGATGAACATTGTTACAGAAAACAGCAATAATACATTTCAGGAATAGTCTCATACACAAATATCAGGATAAGAATGCATGAAATAGCTTTTACACACACACACACCTGCAGCAGTAACGTCTGGTTGTCTCTCTTGTACTGCTCTGAACTTCTGCTGTCGTCTTCTTTGGACGATTTCTTGCTTCCTGTAGTTAGAAAAACACCACATGCTGTTAAAGTACAGCTATTCTCCTCTTACATAGACAAGATGCGTCCTTAATCTCAAAATAACATCAATCCACCCATACAACTGCTACAATTTAATCAGTATTTTATAGGGCTGGGTAAAAAAATATCGATTTCTCGATTTTAATCGATTCTCATTTTTACGAACCGATATCGATACTTAAATCCCTAGAATCGATTAGTCATCCTGTTTTCAGTTGATGAATGAATGGATCATTGTAGCGCGCATCCCATCCAATAAATCGCAATAATCTTTGTGCTTTGTTACTATTGATTTGAAACAAGTCTCAGATTTCAAATTACTTCCATTTTCTTACGAAATTCAAAAACATAATTACCGATTTGGCGCTGAGGCGTGAGATCGCTCCGGCGCTCGAGTTAAAGCGCGAATATTTCACGCGAATAATATCAGTTAAAGCGTGAAATAAACATGAATGAGCATCTGAAAGTGTGTTAAAACAGAGTACAACTTATCGAAATCCGTATCATGTCACATGGAATCGCTCAATCAGTGAAAGTAAGTCAGTAAATCAGCTTGTAAACAATGTCATGTAACGTCACATTTACCTCAGAAAAACCATATCCAGTGACCATAAACTCGTTAGTCAGCTAGAAAAATTATCTCTAGAGAGGTGCATTTTGCTAAATATATGCACCATATTACATATTCATTATCATTTTTAATGTTCTTCAATATTTAATGCATCTTTGAATAAATCTGGCAAGTTTTTATGACAGCCACCATTTAAATGTTTGTTTTTCATATAACTTTATAATTATAAAAATATATAAAAGTGTAATTTAAGTGTTTGTATACAAATCAGTTCATTTTTACCTTCAATATTATAGTAGGCTACAAATGACTCCCATAGTTTACAGCATTAGTTAAGAGATTTGTTTTCCTTTTGCCATGTATTGTACCTGATATCCAAAATAATCAATATTGAATCGAAATCGAATCGAATTGCAAGCTTGTGAATCAAAATCGAATCGAATTGTGAAATTTGTGTCAATACCCAGCCCTAGTATTTTACCTCTACACCTTCTACAGTTAAACGTTTAAGAAAGCAAAGGTGATGGTCAAACCTTTCGCATACGCAGGTCTTGGTTTTGCCACCTTCGACTCCTCATGTGATCTCAGCTGGATCTTCTTCTGAGGGATTGTGACCTAAATAAAACTGAATTCATGAAAACTTTGCATACCGAAATAAAGCATAATACTTCACAGATGGCCATAAAATATGAAAGTAAGGCTGCTTTGTATTCTTTCGCACCTTATTGGGAGGCTCTCGATGGAAGTACGTGATCTCGCCTGGATCGGGTCCCACCAGTGCTAAAAGATGCTGGATCTTCTTCCGGTCCTCCAGCTCTCTGTGACAGTAAACGAAGCCTTCAGACTCGTGCTCATCTCAGTGATCATGTTTGTGCTGTCATCAGACATCTGACCTGATTTTGAGGCGGTCGTTCTCGGCGTACAGTCGCAGCGCTTGCTCTCTCTCCTGGAAGAGGTACACCTGCATGTCACTGAGAGCGTTCTGGAGCTCCACGATCTCCTCCTCGCGCTGACGGACCTCCCACTGCAACTTGTGCTGCACGACAACACACAGCGTTACATGTACACACACCGACGGAGAGAGTAGGAACATAATCAAATAATAATTTGGGATGGGTAGGGTTAAGAGTGTTCTGTACATTTGTATAATTTTTCTTTATTTATTTCTATGGATGTTAAAAAAGAAAAACGGCACGTTGTGATTTTTTGTGACCCTGGATCACATCACCAGTCACATGTCGCACGGGTATATTTGTGGCAATAGCCAACAATACATTGTATGGGGCAAAATTATCGATTTTTCTTTTATGTCAAAAATCATTAGGATATTAAGTAAAGATCATGTTCCATGAAGATATTTTGTACATTTCCTACCGTAAATATCTAAAAAGTTTATTTTTGTGAGTGAATGCAGCACAATCGCGAACACAAATGAACAACTTTAAAGGAGATTTTCTCAATGTTTAGATTTTTTTGCACCCTCAGATTCCAGATTTTCAAATAGTTTTATATTGTCCTATCCTAACAAACCATACATCAATGGAAAGCTTATTTATTCAGCTTTCATATGGTGTATAAATCTCAATTTCACAAAATTTACCCATGTGACTGGTTTTGTGGTCCAGGGCCAAATATGTCATGCACATATTGTCACTTAAGAATGGTCTCAATAAAAATATACATTAAAAAAGAAACCTAATCCAGGTGAAGAGGGCTGACCTGCTCCTCTGCGGTGCTCCTGTACTTCTCCAGCATCTGCAGCAGGTCTTCATGTTCTCCGTCGAACTGAGCCACCTTCTGCCTGTAGAACTCCAGCAGCTCGCGGGACGGCCGCAGGAACGCCAGACGCTCCGAGATGGAGGGCAGCGGAGACTCAAGCTGACTGACCCAAACACAGAGAGAGGAAGAGGAGGAGAGCACCTTCAGCACTTCAAAATGTGTGTCATTTGGGATTTCAGACATGCTTCATACATGCATATGGTCAACAATGGTATAATATACTGTATATATACTGTATACATACACACACAGTATATGTGTGTGTATGTGTGTATATATATATATATATTCTTATTGTCTTATATTGTTTCCATGTCAATGAAGCATATTTTGCACCCATTGTCTCATTACCATAATCCAAAAAACAAACCAAAAATCTTATTCTTAAATGAATGATCTATAAATTGTGCATGGTGGTTTCAATTGTTCTGCCATTATTTCAATCATTGTATTACAAATGAAGGAATTATACAGGAGAATGTGATGGGAATAATCAGCAAGAATAATGGGAATTGTAAAATTGGATTATGATAATGAGAATTTGGGGGATGGGGATGTAAAAAATTATGAAAATAGTAATTAATAAAAAAGAAAAGAAAAAATATTCATGCAAAATATTGTTTCTTTTAATTTGGGTTTTTGTGAGGTTCTCAATCAGTGTTAATATAAATTATATTTACCTTTTATGCTCTTTTGTAGGAGAATCCATCATCACAGTGAGTATGGCCTAAAATAATAATAAAAAAGACTATAATGTGGTGCACTCAAATAACATTAAAATGGAAAATAAATAAGCTACATTTTTTATTTACATTTAATTTTAAGGTAATTTCACCTGAATATAATGAGCTGTAGGTGATCAAAATATACTCTAAAATTAAGGTAAACAAAAACAACATGCAACAAATCAAGATTCATAAAATATTCGCTAAATAAAGCCTCTTATGATCAGCATGGCACGTTTATGGTTGTCATGTAAACAGTGACGCTTTGCGGTGGGAAGTTTGAACAAACAAAGCCTTATCCAGGTTTATTTGGACCAATAAATTAACTATATAATTAAATGATCACTTTAGTCACTTTATTTTTTAATCAACCTGTCACAAGATGTGAAGTAAGTTAAATAGTTAGCTACGGTTGTACAATACAATCAAAAATATAAAAAAATAACGGTTGTTAATGGTCCAACTAGCGGGCTACCATATTTACCTCTACTCACATTATTAAACCTTTGTTATAATCATATTCTCGTGGTAAAATAAATGAATATAAGTACATTTTTGATTTAGTTACCTTCTGTGTGCGTTCACTGGCACTGCTCGTTTTCAAAACACACCGGTTACAAACCGGAAGTGTGTGTGTTAAAGGAGCGCGTTCTGAGTCTGCGCAAGAACACGAGCGCGCACTGGCGCTGTCAGTTCTACACTCGTTCCTGCTGACACACAACACACATGCATTGATTTAGATAAGGCCTTTAGAGCTAGAAAAACATGTTTGGCAGCTGCTGGTAGCATGTTGGCTAGTGGTTAGCAGCAGTGCAGAGTCATCCTCTGGTCAAAGTAGAAACGTTGTCTCGTTTCCTCGTTTGTTTTTCCCCAGACATGTTTCCACGCTTGAACATGTTTAGGATCGGGTGGACAGGCGTGAAACTGAGCAGGAAAGTCACTAATGCAGCTGCTTTTGCGCAGACGCAGCGCCGCTACAGCACTGTGAGTTCATGCTCATTATTATTGGTATTACAGTATTCAGAAATTAACCCTCATTAATAGGCATGAACAAACTAACACCCCTGACCACAACAAACCGAGTGGTGTTATGTGTTAAAAGGCTTTTATTGTTGTTGTTGTTGTTGTTGTTGTTGTGAGTTTCTGGTCAGTGTCGGGCTGTGTTTCAATAGTGAGCTGCCTATCTAGACAGCATTTTCGGCCCAAGAATTATGGCATATGGTCACACTTTAGTTTAAGGTACAATTCTTACTATTAAATAACTATTAACTACGACTTTTGCCCCAATAAACTCCTAATTACTGCTTATTAATAGTTAGTAAGGTAGTTGTTAAGTTTTTGGTATTGAGTAGAATTAAGGGATGTAGAATATGGTCATGCAGAATAAGGCATTAATATTTAAGTAAGTAAGTAAGTAAAATTTATTTGTATAGCACATTTCACAGATAAAAATCACAAAGTGCTTCACAACAAAAGGAGGAATACACAACATTTATAAATACATTACAATACGTAATCAAAAATGAATAACAAAAGCAAAAAATAAAACAGAAATACACATAAGACCGGCCTATGTGCATAATAAGTAGCCTACTAATAAACAACCAATATCCGAGTAATATTAGCGATATAAGTAAGTAATATAAGCAACTAGTCAATAGGCTATATACATACATATATATATATATAAATATAGTTATAGTTATTTTGACATACATTATTATTTAGCAAGTGAATGGAACTTTTGCAATTGATCTACATGAACTTTCACCTGGCTTTCATTTCTGTGGTATGTTTTCCTGTAAATAGCACTCAAGGTTTCACTTTCCTTTTGCGGGAAATGTGAAAACAGTCTAAGAAGGGAATGAGACCCCTTGTTATTGGGGGATGGTGTGGCTTTCATGATTCAATTTGAGCCTCAATTTGATCTGTAACTTGAAGGTTGTAGGTTCAAATCCCCAACTGAGACAAAACTATCACCATTGTGACTTTGTGACACGACCCTGAGAAAACTGAGTGTTATGTGTACAGTTGGTCACTTTTTCCCGGTTTATCACTGTAAATATGTTTTGAAACTTTTTGTCTTGTATGGTGACTTAATAAAAAGTGTCTGCTAAGTGAGTACAAAACATGTTATGTTTGTTTTGAGGATGAACAGGACCGCAGCTTGTTTGGGCTTCTGTTTGACATTGATGGAGTGCTGGTACGTGGACGGACGCCCATCCCTGCAGCGAAACAGTGTTTTAGGGACCTGGTGGACAAGGATGGGAAATACAAGGTTCCTGTGGTGTTTGTGACGAATGCAGGGAACTCTCTCCGGCAAACCAAAGCCGAGCAGCTGTCTCACCTTCTGGAGGTTGAGGTGAGACACCTGACTACAAATATTTAATCCTTCCAGGTTGCTCCATTTGCACTGTCGGTGGTTTAAACACAACATTTGATTTGTTTACAGTGTCTGAGAGTAAGACAGGGCGGTTTGATTTCTCCAAACAGGTTTCACCAGACCAGGTGGTGCTGTCCCACAGTCCTCTGAGGGTTTTCACTCAGTTCCATGACCTGTGCGTGCTGGTGTCCGGACAGGGACCCGTGGTGGAAGTTGCACACAAGTATCCTTGATATAAATGACTATAATTATAAAATAGTTATAAATAATGATTATTATACAAATTTATATAATATATATATACATTACATATATATATATATATATATATATATATGTTATATTTTACTTGCGCATCTAATCCCAAGCCTCCATTGCTAATTCCAAAATGTAATTTTAGAGATAGTAATTGAGAATTAAAGCGTAACTCTCGCCAAATTTGAACCTAGGCTCTTTTTGTTAATCTACCCGAGTCAAACATTCGTGTAAAAGCATAATTAGAATGGAAACGCCACTTTTAAGATTGACCGTATTTTCATTTTAGGTCAAAATGCCTTTTGAATGGGAGTGCTTGGGGCACTACAGTGATTGCATCAAAAATCGCTATTTTTAACACACTAAGAAGGCTCGACACAACATGAAACTGTGCTGGAAGTATCACCAGGGGCTCTACACATGAACTCCAGCATTGAGAACATTGTTTGTGTACACAGAGTTTACTAAAAAGAAAGGTTTTGTCCGACTCACTTTATCAGTTAGTGTTTCCAGTGGCTGGAATTTTGTCAGTCAAAAGTAGTCGATCTCCGAATGCAATGTAATGAACTGACTCCATATGAGGAAATGTCATGAACTTGTACTTTCAATGAAAAGCATGATAACTTAGATAAAAAATGATCCGTGAATTTATATGGAAACAAGCTTTATGAGCTTTCCATCTTTACTCTCCTCATGTTACGTTGCATTCAGAGATCGACTACTTTTGACTGACAAAATTCCAGCCACTGGAAACACTAACTGATAAAGTGAGTCGGACAAAACCTTTCTTTTTAGTAAACTCTGTGAACACAAACAATGTTGTCAATGCTGGAGTTCATGTGTAGAGCCCCTGGTGATACTTCCAGCACAGTTTCATGTTGTGTCGAGCCTTCTTAGTGTTTTAAAAATAGCTATTTTGATGCTATCATGGTCGTGCCCCAAGCACTCCCATTCAAAAGGCATTTTGACCGAAAACGAAAATACGGTCAATCTTAAAAGTGGCGTTTGCATTCTAATTATGCTTTTACACGAAAGTTTGACTCGGGTAGATTAACAAAAAGAGCCTAGGTTCAAATTTGGCGAGAGTTACCCTTTAAGCCACTGATAGCAGTCTAGTGCAGTTATTAGAGAGAGAGAGAGAGAGAGAGAGTTATCAAGCGTGTATTAATTACCTCCGTCTGTGTGTCTCTCAACAGTGTTCGGCAGCAGCTTCTCTACTAATAGATAAACTGTAAGTTTAACCGCTTCAAGAACAGCGCCGTTATTACCTCGCTAGTGCAAAATCAAACATTAAACAGCCCCATACTATAAACATATAAATATATCTGTGTGTGTGATGGCTTTTATATCTAAATTTGTCCTTGATCAAATAAACTCCAGTGTCGGTTTCAAGAACGTTGTCACCATTGACATGCTAAGAGAGGCGTTTCCTCTCCAGGACATGGTGGATCACCATCGCAGACCCAAAGACATTGTGAGTAGATACAATAATATCTGAATATGTAAAAATCAGGAGAATTTAGCATTTGTTATTAGCTGTGTTTGTAAGGCAAGTGTCATTACAACTAATTGAACAGATTCCTAATCCTAAGCATTGAGCATTGACTGTATAATGTACTTAATATTCCTAAGATTCCCCCATCTAAAGATTTGCCACCAATAGACGGTAAGTTTCATTCCACCCGTTTCACTTTCTGTTCTGGCTGAGATCTGTGTCCGCTCACATCTGCTTTTACTGTCACTTTAAAGCTGTCATCCTGTTCGGTGAGCCTATCAGGTGGGAGACAAACTTACAGCTGATTGTTGATGTGCTCTTGACCAATGGGAGGCCAGGTAATGCGGTGACATCACTGCATTACCCACACATCCCTGTGCTGGCCTGCAACATGGATCTGCTGTGGATGGCCGAAGCCAAAAACCCTCGGTTAGTGTCAGGAAGATTTTATTCAGCAAGGGTGCATTAAAATGGATCAAAAGTGACAGTAAATACATTTATCATGTTACAAAAGAGTTATATTTCAAATTTTGAACTTTTTATTCTTCAAAGAATCCTGAAAAAAATGTTTCAGCAAAAATATGCAGCAGCACAACTTGTTTTTCAACACTGATAATAATCAGAAATGTTTCTTGAGCATCAAATCATCATATTAGAGTGATTTCTGAAGGATCATGTGACACTGAAGACTGGAGTAATGATGCTGAAAATTCAGCTTTGATCACAGGAATAAATTAAATTTTAACATATATTCAAATAGAAAACAGTTCTTTTAAATTGTAATAATATTTCACAATTTTACAGTTTTTACTGTGTTTTTGATCAAATAAATGCAGCTTTGGTGAGCAGGATGAGACTTTAAAAAAAAAAAAAAAAAATTTTTTTTTTTGTATATATCAATGTATATATTTCGTAGAATCAACATAGTTAAACACATGCTTCAGGTCTCATCAGGCTTGATTCATCAGTGAATGTTATTTAAAAATATATATATATTTGTCTCGCTCCAAGTCTGGAACAACTTTCCTTTTTGACTGATGTTATCATGATGGCTTTTGGTAATGTTAACCAATCGCCATAATAGCTGTTTAGTAACTGTTTCATGCTAGCGTTGTAGCCCACTTTACACCATCACATCAGTTCTTGATTGATAAAATCCCTTTTTATTGAATATCCTGTTATATTGAATACTGAAGTAAAAAATGGGTTGCAAATGCCATTTTAGTTGACTTTAACAACGATCATCAGAATTGTTTTCTAGTGGCTGTTAGTTAAATACAGATCTAACTAGGATTGCTGTTCATTTGTTGGCAGATTCGGTCACGGCATGTTCCTCGTGTGCCTGGAGAGCATCTACAAGAAGATAACAGGCTGTGAGCTGAAGTACGAGGCTCTGATCGGGAAGCCCAGCGTTGTGACTTACAACTACGCCGAACTGCTCATCAGACAACAGGCCGAGAATCTGGGCTGGACCCGGCCGGTCGAGAGACTTTACGCCATTGGGTAAAGCTTGGACCACATTAATATGCATGAGCAATTTTTTAAGAGCATTGAATGGTCAAATTTCATTGACGCTCAGTCTGAACAGGGTGCGCTCAAACTCTTACTTTTCACAAGGAATACATATAACAGTAAAAACACTAGTGGTGCGATCCAATATTTGCTATAATAATTTTTCCTTAATAAATGGATACAAGGAGATATTTATAAGCAAAATTATTTAATGTTATATAATACAAAAAATACACTGAGTTTTTTAATACTTCTGCTTCAAACTGTATTTAATAATTATGTAAATATTTAAAAATATGCGTGTGTGTGTGTATATATACACACACACAAAATGTATAATGCAAGAACATATTACAATTTAATCACTATAAAGTAAACATTGTTTTCCATCCCCAAATTTAAGACCTCTTAAAATGACCAAGACATTTGTTTTACCATTTAAGATATTTATGACCTTGCATTTCATAAAACTGAGTTTTTGTCGTAACACATCTTATAAATTGAATACATGAATCCTTATTAAAGCTGCAGAAGAGATTGTCAAGAGCAGTGAGTGATTTTCTTTGATTAACATTAATGGTTTATTAGGCTGCTGTCACTTTAAGACTCTGACAAGCATCTGACTTTCTTGTAGAGAAATCTTGGTCAAAACGTTGTGTCTCTCTCGTAGTGACAACCCCATGGCTGATATTTACGGTGCGAACCTGTACAACCGCTACCTCAAGGCGATGCATCGCAGCCGGGCCCAGGTGCAGGCGCAGGGCGGCTCGGCCAGTCAGGTGACCGGAGACCTGGCGTGCGAAGCGTCCGACGATGCCAAATGCTCTGGACAGGTGATGGTGGGGGGCTCGTTTGAGCACCGCCTTCCTGAAGGCTGCGGCTCAATCCTGGTCTGCACGGGCGTCTACAACCGAGACCAGCAGGACTTGCCCTCCGACCCCGAGCAGACGGTCACGGAGCAGCGGATTTTCCACGGTCACCGGGACTTCCGCTTCGACCCCAGCCTGACTCAGCCTTCCTTCATCGTCCATGACGTTCGGGATGCAGTGGAGTTGGTCTTCCAGCTGGAGGGTTGGCCACTGCAGTAAACCGCCATCTATTATGCCATATCTACACGATCAGAACAGAATCAGTCATTTTAGAATTAATGAAGCTATCTACACAAGAAGGGTTATTTGCGCCGTATGATTTTTAAAATTTTTAACATGCTATTTGAGACATTTTATTTTGCCCGTCCATTTTACTTACAAATATCATGTTATTTGATTGCTATGAGTTTTATTTGTTAAATACTTATGCATGTCATTTTTTCGTGCCTCCTAATTTAAATCATATTTTGCTTTTGAACAAATATCCAAGACATAGTGTCGGATCCGGCCCACATCTGGAACGTGTGGAATCCATGTGAACCAGATGTGGGCCGGATCTGGGCCGACACTATGTTGCTGTCTGGGATGGAAGCCCATTATAACATAAATAAGGTAATTATACAGGTGTGGCAAGTATCGACTGTCAGTATAGTGTAGCGATGTTTGAAGCACTGCTCAGTTTGTTATTTTTAACAGAACACAATTAGCATTAAAATTGACTTTTTATGGAACTGTATAAACTAAAGCCCTTTTCTACTTTAGAGTAAAAAATGGTAATTGCGACTTTGCAATTGCTACATTTTTGCTTGAAATTGCGACTTGAGACTTTATATGTCACAATGTTACTTTACATCTTTCAATGCAACTTATTTCATAAACTGTTTTCTTAAGGTGCGGTCACATTTACAGTTGTAAGTGAAGTCAACGCGGTGAATCTGTGTGACCAGAACTTTTTGCAAAATCTCCATGGGGAAATCTTTCACCTTCACGTAAAATTTGATTTAATTTGGTGTAATTTGAATTAAATGCAGCAATTCACGCAAGACTGAAGTAAGAGTTTGAATGGCGTTTACATCTAGACATGAGTCAAGTGCACTATTTGGGAAAGGACGTATCCACCTCAAGTATAATTGTCACAAGCTCAAACTGAGTGTTGAAGGAGATTCAGAGTGCTACACTTAAAAATTAAGTCAGAATAAAACATTCTGGCATTGATGGTTCCATGAAGAACATGTAACATCCATAGAATCTTTCCATTCTATAAAAGATTATATAGATTATCAAAATGGTTCTTTTTAGAATGTTCACTGAAAGGTTATTTGGGGAACCAGAAATGTTTTTTTCTGTGGCATCGGTGTGAAACCCCCTTTTGGAACCTTTATTTTTAGTACTTTCACAAGCACAAGGTTAAACGCTTGCAGCCAGGAAACACTGTCAGTGAAGCCATATTAGTTAATGAAAAAAAAAACACACAATGCCATTGAAAGGAGGAAGTTCATGTTTCCCCTCCAGTAGATTGTAAATAGTTTGTGTGTTCTCTGAAATATCCTTTAAGTACACGTACGCCTCAGTTAGTTTAAATGTGAACACTTTGGTTTGCTGTAACACTGTACCTCTTAAGAGCCGTTCACACAGAACAAACATGGTTCTGTTTTTGCAGCTGTTTTATGTACAAGAGCTGGACGTTTTGGGCATCATGCCGTACTGTATTTTCAGATCATTTCAAGTAAAAAAAAAAAAGTGTGTTTTGCATTTTTTTAATGTTCTGTCTACTGTTTTTGAAGGACTGAGCAGTCAAACAAATCCCTCAATTAATATTGAGTCCTTTAAATATATTGTTTTGTGTTCAGAAAGAACAAATGCATTTACTGATTCACTGTTTTTAATGTTTTTGCATTGTATTGTACTGTACACAACCTACTGCAAAATAAATGTCACAGAACAAGAAAACCATAATATCATATGTATAAGTTTACATAGTTCGTTCATTAAATGCAACTATATTTTCTGAGATGTCTGATTTATTTTTATGTCATATCCACTGTATTTATCATCTTTGTCCACCTAATAAATATATATACAAGTCAGCAGTCACATGACCTCTTCTCATGTTCTCCATCTATTGAATGAGAATCCAAGTGCAAGAAAACTGTGGGTAAATCTGATTGGCTGTCCTGATGGACTATTCCTCCGTGTCGTACTATGAGTTCCCGGGCCATCAGTTCGAAGGCTTCCTCGATGTTGCGATACTGTTTTGCGGAGGTCTCGAGCGCGGCCAGCGCACCGGTCCGCTCCGCCAGCGTGCACGCGTCCTCAAACAGCACCTGCCGCTGCGCCTCCAGGTCACACTTATTTCCTGCAGGACGGAAAACACATCATGAATATCTAGTTTATTTGCTGTTGAATGTCTCAAGCTGAAATCGTCTTTAATTAATGTGCCTCGTAATCTTTAATCAGGATAACTTCCCCTCCCTTTACTGGCGTGAGGGCGGGGCAACCTGTCACTCAGATGAGATCGACCAATAGCAAACCACAACCATCCAATCAGTTCCCAGTGGAAAATCAAGCCCCGCCCTACATTTGTTCTTGTGCGAGAAGCCTTTTCACTCTAGCCTGGAAATCCAGACCTAAATCTAAAAGATTAAATTCAACTTGTGCTCTCGCTAAAACTCTGGATTACCAAGGTAGTTTCACTCGGATATACAATACAATAATGTCACAACAGCAAAGAAAAGACTATCCAAACTTAAATCCTTCCCTTGCGGGTCAAAATGACCCGAAGCCCTAAAATTATACTTAATTCTTTTTTTCTTTTTTTTCAGAAAGCTTATTTTATTTCATTTTGATAATATATTTTTTTTGGAGATTTATTTTCTTTTTTCTTTTTTTTGTACCTTTAAATTACTATTAATCAATAAATAATCAATAAATAGTAATTTAGAAGCATTCCTCACATTCTTTCAACTCCAATTCAAAATAACTCACAATTTCATGCCTAAACCTTTTAATTTAGCTCAAAATATCTTACATTGGGAGTCTTTGCCGACCTCTTGTGGAAAGAAAATAATATAACATGACATTTCATGACTCTTGCCACTAGATGGCCTTACAGCTCTGCAAATGAGCTGTTTCCGCTGGGTCCTAAAGTCAGGTTCTCTTAAGTGTGCATTCAGATACACATGTAGACATTATAAAATATTTTTTTTGGTAAAGTTTTAGCATTTTTAGTTTGAATTTTGAGCATTTTTAGGTTTTTCTATGTGTACTGAAGCTTTCCTCACATTCCATTCATTCCTATGGGGGTCAATTTGACCCGTGAGTAAAGAATTTGTTACTTTTTTAAATTTCAACCCCAAAAATCCTCAAATCCATAAAAAAAAAAAGTGTGTATTCGTGGTTCAAGCGTGACAAAAGTCATGGGGTGAACACTCGATGAACACTCAAAGAATTTTCTAAAAAAAATTCCAGGTCAAAATGACCCGAGGACATGCAAATGTGTTGTCAAATTATTGAAATATTGATTCTAAAACCTCAGGGGGTACTCAAGTAAATATGGGGGTTTGGTTGATAAAAAAGTTTGGGAATCCGTGTTCTGACCTATCAGAACGAAGACGACGTTGGCGGCTCCGTACTGCTCCACTCCTTGTATCCAGTGCGGCAGAGACTCAAAGGTGGGTCGTCGGGTCAGGTCGTACGCGATCATGGCACCGTGGGCGCTTCGGTAGTAACTCTGCGTGATGGTGCGGAAACGCTCCTGTCCCGCCGTGTCCCAGACCTGCATCTGAACTCCAGACAGACACAATCACAAAAGGCTAATCAGTGCCTCTCCTAGACATGCACAATCTTAAAAAAAGTTATTTCATAGAAGAACCATTTTATTTCAGTGAACAATTTAAGTACTGGTATGGTGTTTTTTGACTAATTATATAGTAGTGGTGCCAATCTACACATTCTGAGGGCTAAGCCCCCCTGAAGATCAAATCCTAAAACCGCCCCAGGCTATATGTACGAATTTTCATGTATTAATCACATTTTACTGCCAATGTATGAACCGCTTGAAAATAAAACAAAAAACTAGACCTTCCCCGACTTCTACGTTCCCAGACAGCGACAGATCCGGCCCTCATCTGGTGCGTGTGGATTCCATGTGTACCGGATGTGTACCGGATCTGGGCCGACACTATCTTGCTGTCTGGATTGCCTATGAAAGCCTGTAGACGGATATTTACGTGGAGGAATCGGGACGTTTTTGCCGGGAAAATCAAAAGGACGTGTTGTTGACACGCTCCCGAGAGCCTAACTTCTGTGACACGTATGAATGCCTATACAATTTTCAGGATAATGGCGAAAAATCCTGTACTGTAATGTCAATGTGTCATGCAAAGAAAAGTAATTAATTCAAACTATAGTCTCACATAGCCAGATATATATAGTCTCAAATATACTTCATAATCAATCAAAACAGTGTAATTTTATTTAGGCCTACGTCATCTGTCGACAACTGGTGCACATAAATCCACATCTCTATGATCAGATGCTTTCTTAACTGCAGCTTTCTCACTGCTGTCATTTTTGTATGGAAGTATGGAAGCTTGTTTCCGCCACAGAATAAAACATTTTAAAAGAAAATTGCGACTTTTTAGCCTATCTCAGAATTGCGAGATATAAAGTCAGAATTGCGAGTTTATATCAAATTGTGAGTTTATTTCTCGCAATTCTGAATTTAGGCTATATCTCCCAATTGCATGTTATAAAGTGCGAGATATAAACATGCAATTAAGCAAAAAAGTCAGAATTGACAGAATCTGACATATTTTCTCAGAATTGTGAGATAAAGTCAGAATTAGGGTTTATAAAAATGGGTTTATATCTCGCAATTGAATTCTGACTTTATAACACGCAATTGTGAGTTTATCACACAATTCTGACTTTATATCTCGCAATTGTGAGAAATAAAGTCAGAATTGCAAGATTTAAACTTGCAATTGTGAGATAAAAAGTCGCGATTATCGTTTAAAATGTTTTATTCTGTAGCGGAAACAAGCTTTCATAGTTGTGTTTATTTTGTTACTGAAAGTGCGCAACACATATTATTAACCTAATTGTAGCTCTCAGCAGCGTGGACGGTGCCTGGATGTTCGGTTAACAGTAGCCTACATCGCTGTAAAGGTATTTCAAACTTCTTTTTACTTCTAGCAATAAATAAAAAGAACTTCGTTGAGTATATCGTGGCATTGAATCACATTCAGTCTCTTGTACGTTACGTTTTCTGCTGGCTGCAGTTCACTCAACGGCCACCGGTGTCGCTAATAACAAGGGTTTCTGAATTCTACATAATAGCCTATTCAAATGTATGGTTATATG
Organism: Squalius cephalus; assembly: GCF_949319135.1. Classification (NCBI taxonomy): domain Eukaryota; kingdom Metazoa; phylum Chordata; class Actinopteri; order Cypriniformes; family Leuciscidae; genus Squalius; species Squalius cephalus. Next base: position 25,555,202 of record NC_137144.1, read on the forward strand.
TACTCCTGTATCTAAATTATGTTTTGTTCTCATTAAAATGCCTTATATGTATATATATATATAAATATAAATGTAAATATAAAATATATATAATAAAACCCCTTCAAAAGAACCATGTTTTTTTTGTAATCTAAAGAACATTTGTGCAACTATAAAGAACCTTTGGTGAAATGGGAAGATTCTATAGATGTATATATATATATCCATCCATATAATCTTCGCCTTCCATAAAAGGTTCTTTATAGTGGCAAAAAATAATTCCTTATTATATATAATAAAGTTCTTTATTTAATATATATATTAAATTATATACTATACAACCTATACAGCCTCAATAAGAAGATTTCTTTACTGAATGTAAGGAAAACCTTTTTTAATTTTAAGTCATGAATCAGTGCACAGACCTTTACTTTCTTCCCATCGATGTCCATGCTGCGAACGGTGAAGTCCACTCCTATAGTGTTGTGCTGGGTGTCACTGAACAGCCCAGACTTGAAGCTGTGGATCACGCAGGTCTTTCCCACGTTGCTGTCGCCGATCAGGATGATCTTGAACAGAAAGTCACAGCGGTCTTCATCCTCTTGCCCTGTGGACTGCATTTCTGCAATAAATACTTGCGGATTGTGACCCACTGACCCTGAAACGATTCATTCAGGGTGCTAATGTCACAGGCTCAACCTACGTCTGTCATAGATATGTTTAAAACAGGCCTTTTCTATAAGCTAGCACAGAAAATAACATGTTAAGAAATCTCCATGCTGCCAAAACAAGGTTAACGAACAAGTCAGCTTTGACCTCAGTCACACAACATTAACTCCTGTTCTCTGCCACGTCCTTCGCCTTCTTTGAAACACTAATGCAAACAGACACACCCGTGTACCTGTGTGTGAAAGTGAGACGTCCAGCCGCCTGCCCACCTGCACCAATGCATCCTATTGCAATTATTGCAATCTACTGGGAGAGAAACATGCATAGTTCAAGCTGTACATACGAGAAAACCTGTAATATTTCTTCTGAAGCGACTTAACCTGATTAACTTGAACACATATGTGTCTTAAAAAGTGCAACAAAACAAATGCAAAGCAGCACTGCTGTCTTGAAAGGTGACCTTTGCTCAGCAGAACAGGATATAAACACATAACTCACTTGCTCTAATGCACACTATCACAGCTAGTGATAGTTTTGAGAATTGCCTGCCATATCCATAACAAACAACATGTGGGTCAGTTGCATAAACATAAGTACTATATGACTCAACTAGCAATTAGTCAAAGGGAAATCAGTCTTACATTAGACCAATCAACTTAAAGAATATTTAGTGGCACTTACAGTGTCTCTGGTCCAGTAACGTGTTTATGAGAGTGTGAAGGGATGAAATCTACAGTATTGTGAACACATGCACTCACACACACTCACACACACACACCCACTCACACACGTCATTAGCTGAAAGAACTCCAAGGCGGACAATACACACATCTGTGCGAGGGCTGCGTTTGGCTCTCGGCCCGGTCCAGGGGTCAGAGGTCTTTGTGTCTGGTCACAAGCTGACTCGGGATATGCAGATAAGCCAGTTAATGACGACTCCTGTTCAACTCAGAAGAAGTCTTTTGTGAAACCACACCACGGCAGTCACAAACACTGATTGTCTCGAAAATCATGCACATCATCAAGTGCAAATGTATAGACTTTTACATTGTATTTTGTACATTTATTAAAGGAAAAGTTTGTGGCATTTTTTTCCCCCCATACCAATGAAAACTTGCTGAAGGCATTCTGTGTTTTTAGGTTTTTAGTGTGTTTCTATATACATTAAAAACAAACATTTTAGTAAAACCTCCATTTTACATTTACATTTACATTTATTCATTTAGCTGACGCTTTTATCCAAAGCGACTTACAATTGCTATATATATGTCAGAGGTCGCACGCCTCTGGAGCAACTAGGGGTTAAGTGTCTTGCTCAGGGACACATTGGTGTCTCACAGTGGATTCGAACCCGGGTCTCTCACACCAAAGGCAAGTGTCTTATCCATTGCACCACACCACCCTTTAAACCAACCATTTTAAATGGTTAATGAATTTTGTAAAAAAAAAAAAAAAAACAACTTTGTTATTACCATTATTTTCTCATTTTTGAAATATTTAAGAATTAAAAAAAAAAAAAAAAAGAGTAAATTTAGGATTTTTTTTTTTTTTTTTACATATTTGGAAAGTTTTTTTTTTAATTGATAATTGGTCACTTAATTTTTTAAGTAATCTACTCAATTTAAGCACAAATATTCTACATCGTCATTTAATAAGTATAATACAAATATGCTATGTATACAAGTATAAGGAAATGTCATTTACAATAGCTGTGGATTAATTCATATTTTTTAATTAATCAAGGATGCATTCAATTGAATGAAGGCATTTATATTGTTACAAAATATTTCCATTTCAAATAAATGCTGTTTTGAAATTTCTATTCATCAAAGAAAAACTATTTTTAACATTAACAATCAGAAACTTTTATTGAGCAGCAAATCATCATATTAGAGTGATTTCTGAAGGATCATGTGACACTGAAGACTGGAGTAATGATGCTGAAAATTCAGCTTTGATCACAGGAATACATTATATTTTAACATATATTCACAGAGAAAACATTTATTTCAAATGTTAATAATATTTCAAAATATTACTGTTTTTACTGTATTTTTGATCAAATTAATACAGCCTTGGTGAGCAGAAGAGACTCCTTTCAAAAACATTAAAAATCTTCCTGGCCCCAAACCTTTGAACATTAGTGTATGACAAGTAAGTGTATTAGTGTATGTGATTTAACACAAATAATACTGGGCAAAATGACTGTATTTCCAAAGATCTTTAATTTGGACAAGAAAAATCATATTTAGCTAACATTCAACCAAAAAATATACAAGTTAAATTCATAATTCCATCGCATGAAAAGTGAGTCTTTCAAAGCTGGAAAACACTTGCTAGACAAAAACGCAGCAAGTCTTCAGAAGAGTTCATACTGGACTGAGACCAGCAGAGGTCAGTGTCACCATCTCTTACAAGCCAAACCGACGGCGTCTCTAGATGTGTGTGTGAGACAGCGGCTCGACCGGCTCTTCGCCGCTCCTGCCGTTCTCTTACGCGCTGAACTTTTCCTGGGCGTTCTGTCTTCCTGTGGGACGTGAATGGGTTTCCAGGGAATGGGGTTGACGAAGCTCGGAGCGGGATAGTTCACATTGTTATACTTGCCTGAAAGTGATAACATTAACACTTTAAAGCTTGGCTTTGAATCTCTGTCTTTTCATGGATATTTATGTGGGATATGTAGGGAGTTTCACATATTTTTCAGTGTGTACCAGTTTAAAGGTTTGGATGCATCAAGTTCACTCACCGGCTGAGGATGCTGATGATCGTCGGCTCAGTTTTCCTTTCGTTTTTACACCGTCAAGCCATTCTTTAAAGCTTTCCTCCGCCTTTTCTTTGCGCTCCCTCTCTTCTGCTTCTCTTCTGGCTGCCTCCTCCTTTTAAAGGGATAGTTCACTTTGAAATTAAATTTTGGTATGTTTTAGCTTACCTGAAGGGCATCCAAGATGTAGGTGTCTTTTTTTCCACAGTAGTTTCAATTTTGATATTTTTAGGTCAAACCGTTCTTGTCTGTCAGTCATTTAATGCAGGTCTGTGGTCACTGTCTCAAAGAGCATGCACAGAGAAGTCCAAATTAAACAATTCCCCATCGTCCAAATTAAACAATTCCCCATCGTAAGTACACATTGATGGCCTAAGACACGAAACGAGCGGTTTGTGTGAGAAAACGAACAGTATTTATATCGTTTTTACCTCTTATACACAGCCACGTCCAAGTGATCTGAGGGCGCGCGCGCATCCTGGTGTGTGTCGTGTACGCAGACTGGTGCATAGATATATACACTAGAGGTCGCCTTGTCTACGGCAGTTCATTGCAACGAATGTCTTTAAGGCGACATCTAGTGTATATATCTATGCACCAGTCTGCGCATACGACACACACCAGGATGCGCGCGCGCCCTCAGATCACTTGGACGTGGCTGTGTATAAGAGGTAAAAACGATATAAATACTGTTCGTTTTCTCACACAAACCGCTCGTTTCGTGTCTTAGGCCATCAATGTGTACTTACGATGGGGAATTGTTTAATTTGGACTCTGTGCATGCTCTTTGAGACAGTGACCATAGACCTGCATTATATGACTGACAGACAAGAACGGTTTGACCTAAAAATATCAAAATTGAAACTACTGCGGAAAAAAAGACACCTACATCTTGGATGCCCTTGAGGTAAGCTAAAACATACCAAAATTTAATTTCAAAGTGAACCATCCCTTTAAAGAGATCGAGATCATCATCTACACACCCTCATGAAGTTCAATGGGAATAATGTTTTCTATAAATCACACCTTCTCTTTTAGCTTTCTCTCTGTTTCTTCTTGCTTCTTCTTCCGCATCCACTGCTTATACTTCTCCTGGGCTTTCTCTTCAATCTCGGCGCGTCTTTTCTCCTCTCGAAGCTGCTCTTTGCTTTTCTGAAACTCTTTGGACTCTCTCTCTTTCTTTTCCTGAGGACAGAAACAGTGAAAGCGTGAGGAGGAGACCAGTCCCCATTCTGAAACCAATGAATCCTAGCAATATTGGAGTTTCAGAGAGCGTTACCTGCTCTCGTTTCATTCGCAGCCACTCTTGAATTTTGCAATCACAGGCGACTTTCTTCCTCTGCTGTTCTTTCTTCTGCTCTTCCTCTTTTTCCTTCAGCGTGAGCTCCTGAAATATAGACCTTAATGAATGCTTGTCGGACCAGGGTTATTATCACACACTACTATTCATACACTATTCATAAACCGAATAATTAAAAGGAAAATTATATATTCTGCTCACCAAGGCTGCATTTATTTGATCAAAAATACAGTAAAACTGTGAAATATTATTACAATTTAAAACTTCTATGTGAATATATTGTAAAATGTAATTTATTCCTGTGATCAAAGCTGAATTTACTCCAGTCTTCAGTGTCACATGATCCTTCAGAAATCACTGTAATATGCTGATTTGATCAACATTTCTGATTATTATCAATGTTGAAAACAGTTGTGCTGCTTCTAATTTTTGATGAAACATATTATTTAGGATTCTTTGATAAAAAGAACAGCGTTTATTTGAAATAGAAATGTTTTGTAAGATTATAAATGCCTTTACTCTCACTTTTGATCAATTTAATGCGTCAGTGCATATTAATTTCTTCCAAAACACAAACTTTTGAACGGTGGTGTATATAAAATAAAAATGTCCATGTTACTATAAAAACACTGCTGAAAATAGTAGTACTAACATAAAATATCCCCATAACTACAAATAATGTTTTTTAGTCATATACCTCCATAGCTTTCTGTTGTTTTCTGACACGCTCCTCTTTGGCTTTCTCCACAATCCACTGCTCCCAGGCACTCAGTCTGAAGCTCCCACTGAAAGATCTGTCTTCCAGGCCTGTTGTGTCCACCTCATCCCTGAAAGTATGTCTGGTTTTACATGATACATGATTTTACATGATACATGACTGATGTGCAACTCAACAAGCGCTCACCTGGAGGGAGAGACATCTTCAGCTAACGTGACGGTGATGTTGTGAACGCGCTGAGGCTGATCTGGCTCTGGTTCCTCATCTGAAAGCTCAAAGCTGTCGTGATAGATGGGGGACAGCAGAGAGGACGTCGAGTCTCCGGTGGACTCCACACTTCTGCTGCGCTGCGGGACGCTGCCTCTGGACTTCAGCGGGGTGGAGGTCCGACTCTTGGAGGAAGAGGATGGAAAGGCCGACATCATCAGCAAACCTGAGGATACAGAGAAATACGTGTTGAACGCAACCAGGAGAACCCTACAAGAAAGTACTATGGTAACACCATAGTACATTGCGATTTATGTACTACTACTGTAGTCTAATGCAAGGGTTTTCGAACTTAATCTGAGAAAAAAAAAAAAGAATAATTAAACAATTGCATTACAATAAATTAAAATAAATTAAAATTAGGTTCAAATGATATTAGATTAGATAAGTAAACAATACAAAACATTTTATTTTAAATAAATAAAGAATAGGCTACATTTAACAGTACAGTACTACGTGAGTACAGAAAAAAAAAACAATGTAACTTAGCAAATAGTAAATATTTTCCAAATAATACTTCAAACTGCTATAGTATATAATATAAATTAATATTGGGTCTTCATGCATGAATACATAGGTCCCTTTTAAAATTTGGCAGGATGATCATTTGAATCGCTAAAATATTGAAAAACCCGTTGTAACGTATATAACATGATACATGCCAAAAACATCCTATTACCTCAATACCATGTTCAAAAGCAACGTAGCAATATCATGTAGGCTAGTTTTTGTTTCAGACTGAGGACATTTTGCAAGAGCACGTTTCAAGGGCACTAAACTGATTAAAACTAACTTTCTGTTCACTCTGTTTAAATCACAGCTGCACGTTTCGACAATACGTTTAAACTGCTCTTAAATTGGATAAATAAGTGTATAACCACTTTAACTAACTCACCATATGGTCAGTTTAATCGCGAAATATTTCGTTGGATCGCTTTTGTTTTGCTTGATGTGCTCGAGCGTCTTCCTCCATCTAGCCCCGCCTCCTTCACCTTGAACCCGCCTCTTTGACGTGTCAGTCATACTAACCGTGAAAAACGATTGGTTGAGCAGATGTAACCAAGCACGCTGGTAACGGAAGCCTTGTTTCCTAGCAACGAGGCGTTAGCGACAGCGTCAGACAAGGTAGAAAACACGCTTTGGTTGCTTTGCACTTTTCATTGTTTATTTATCGTTGTCTTCAGAATAACAACAGTTAAAGGAGAACTCCGGTCAATTTTAACATTGAGCTCATTTTTTTGTACATTTGGAGTGCTGTCAATACAGAGAACAACGACAAAAATCGGTGTTGCCTACACCGAGTTATTCTATTTTTAAAATTTGCACCCTGTTGACTTCAATAGGGCAAGTAGTAAGCCTGCTTTTTAGCCTCTTAACATCCTTTAAGTGTCATTACAAGTGCACAGAAAATGTGAGTGATTCCTTCCGAGTGAACACGGGTGAATCTGACTGCAGTAGATGTTAGAGATATTAATAAAAATGAAGTTAATTCAGCCAGCGCTCATACCTTTGTTTACATCCTGTTTTCGGTGGAACGCCATAGTAATCGATTGTCGAGTTCACGCGCGTGATCATTGGTAACTAAATTACCAATTACAGGGTGCAAATTTTAAAAATAGAATAACTTGGTGAAGGCAACACCGATTTTTGTCGTTGTTCTCTGTATTGACAGCACTCCAAATGTACCAAAAAATGAGTTCTCCTTTAATACATGATTATGTAAAAAAAAAAAGAAAAAGAAAAAAAAGAGATAAAAGTCAGACAAAACAAAGTTCAAAGGTGATGGACAAGGACAATACTTCATCCTTCAAAAGGGAAACACATGAAAAACACTGAAGTGCCTTGAAACACGCAGCTTTATTCAATGTATTGACATAATTTCCACTGAAACAGGAAGACAGGGCGGGAACATATCTAACAGCTCCTCCCCTTTTTAAAAATAGCCAATAGCGTTTCGTTGACTTTTATATCACATAGCTAATGTTTGTGATATAATATTTTAAAAAAAAATATATATTTTTTTTATATATATATTTTTCTTATAAGTTTTAGTAATTTTGTTGTGTATTTTTGTCATTTTTATTTATATGAATTTTTTTTAACTTAAACTAAAATGTTATCCAGGCAACTAGCAGAAATAAAATATGTTTATGGTTTTAGTTTTAGTTATGATATGGCTATATAGCCTACCTATTCCTTATATAGCATATATATACTGTATATATATCTAAAAAAATTAATTTAGTAAAATCTGAATTTTTTTTTGCATTGTGACATTATTAATGTATTAGTAATACATTATTAATTATTAATGTATTACTAATAAAAATAATTACATATTTAACATTATGTATACATCGTGGTAGTATTTTATTTACTTCCTTTAACATATGCTCATTTAAAAATTAATATTTTTATAATAATATTAAAATAATTATAAAAAATTACAAACAAACAAAAAAACATATAAATCGCTTCCACAACTGTAGGTGTGAGAGTATGAGGAACGTTTCAAACCACAGGACAGAAAAATCACAAATGAGATCTCTGTGATATGGCTTTTTTAGACGAATGAGAACAATAGGCTTTTGCTCAGTTTTCTGTCTCTCCTGAGAAAAATGCTCCAGTAATCTCACATGTATAGAAAATTAAATGGTCCATGCTGCTATCCCTATTAATTTGATAGCTCTATACTCTCGCTGTATGTCAAATATTGACTCCCAAGACATTCAGGAGACATTTGATACTTAGACATAAGAGAAAAATGAGATCTCTATTAAATCATCTGAGCTATAAAAACTGTCTCGGAAAGGAAATATGAGCTGCACACTTTGGTTATGCACTCAAATGCAGCAACATCAGAGTCATGAGTTAACAAACTTCACTATGATAATATTTCACATTTTTACTCTAGCTCAATGATGTAACCAGCCAGAACAACTTATCTATCTTAACATTTTCTCCTCACATTCAGTATAAAGAGGAACACGATTGATGTAGAAGACTGGACTGGTGTGTTTTTTTGTGCCCTGACTATCATTGATATTAAAGAATTTAAGTCTCCAGTTTATTCAATTCCAAGTTATTTTAATATCCTCTTCTCTATTCTGTTCTCTCTGGTAATGCTGGATACATTATGACAGATGTGAAACACAACATAGATTTAGAGAGAGAGAGAGAGACCTTGTACCTTTATATAACAACAATGTTATTGTTCCCAGAAGGTCAAACTCTGATAATAATCTCAACATAATCAGCTCATATTTTTCGTCAAAACAGGATTAACCAGCAACCCACTTAATCTAATTCTGTCTGAGGTGTCTGTTTATCCATTAACTTAATTATATTTGATAGCGTCACTCTAAAAAGGTGCAAAACTAGGCTATATATTATACAGATACAACACAATGCAGAAGATGGTTTAAGATAAAAAAAAAAAAAGTGATGGAACTTTGATACTTTTTAGGCTATAATAGAGGACACCGGGGCTAGTTGTCACATAGGAAAGTTAAAGGGCCTTGAGTCAAAAGCCTGATTCGAATTGCCAAAAAGTCTCGGTTGAACTACATGTTATCATAAAAGTAGGTTGGGGTAGGTTGTCACAGGGGATTCTGTATATTGTAAAAAAAAAAAAATTTTTTTTTTTTTTTTATATTCCTGATGGCGAAAATGAGGCTTTGATATTTTATGACCTTTTCCATTTGGTAATTTCCTGATTCATTATGTATATGTATATGTGTATAAGTCAACGTGTTCAATGGAAATGTTAAATGTTTTAATTTTTTAGCCAAAACTTTAAAAATCATGATAAACAAGGCTATTTTAATGAGAAAAGGTGTGACAACTAGTCTCCCCCTACCATGGTCCTGAATGATTTCCATATTCATATAGGCCTGCACTATTTGCATAGACTTTCAAAGGATCCTATAGTAATACCATGGTACTTGTCCAAAAAAAAGCATCATATACCATGGTACTTTTGCGTGAAAACTTAAAAACATCTCAGTGTGTTTTAATCAAATTTAAAGGGATAGTTCACCCAAATCTGTTATCATTTGCTCACCCTAAAATTGCTCCAAACCTGTATGAATTTATTTCTTCTGTTGAACACAAAAGAAGATAAGTTTAAAGAATGTTAATCAGACAGCCATTGACTTAAAAAATACTGATTTTGTAATCAATACAAAATATTGATTACCAACATTCTTCAAAAAATATCTTATTTTGTGTTCAACAGAAGAAAGAAACTCATACAGGTCTGGAGCAACATGAGGGTGATTTTGAAGCGAACTAGCCCTTTAAGAGCTCGCGTCGCGTTCTAGTTCGTCGCGTCGCGTCCGCGTTCCTCCTGCGCAAATCCCGGGATGCTGGTTGCCATGGTTTCCCGCATCACATGCGCGGCTTTCCTGTAGCCAGCAGCAGCGGGAGAGAAAAAAAAATGCCAGCTCTTGAAATCCCAGCCATTTTTACGCCCGCAAATTAGAGGACACGGTCGGACACGGTGGGAAACACACGCAGATGGTGGAATAGCGAGAAATCCGTCGCGTTCCCTCTGACGCGTTTTGCGGGTCATTCTTCTCAGCTGACGCGGCGAAACGGGACCGACTGTTGTTGTACGTATACGCGCAAGACCGGGCCGAATTTTTGCGCACATTTCACCGTCAGGAAATGAGTATAGAAATCCCCGAGGGCTTGACGGAGCTTCTGCAGAGCTTTACCGTGGAGGTCCTGAGGAACCAGCCGGGGGATCTGCTGGAGTTCGCGCTGCAATACTTCACGCGTCTCAAGGAGAACGAGACCCGCGGCGGCGCGTTCGGCAATGAACACAATTCCGCCTCGCGAGCGGGCAAAGCCGTCAACTTCATCGAGGAGGCCATGCAGATCGACTCTGAAAACGGAGAGGAGGATGATGATGATGAAGAGTTCGTAGGTAATGACAGCTAGGACCATCCTCATTCATACCCTTGGCATGTTTAATGCATCACAACATTGTCCAACCAGTGATCTTTTGTTCAGTGCTAATGCATGATCACACATCTCCTTGATGATGATGATGATGATGATGAAGTGCATTTTCCTTTAAAAATGAGGGGTCAGCTCACTGCAGAGGGGGCTGGAACAAAGACCAGGCTTAATTGGCTTGGTTTATCATATGAATGCTCTCATTTCCATGCTTTTCAGATGGAAGCTCTGGTTATTATTCATAAAAATGAAACTAGGGCCTGTGTGCATTAAA